>NC_088239.1:75972631-75982631 GCF_036934945.1 Oncorhynchus masou masou | reverse complement strand
CATCAGTTCAATGTTTGGTTTTGATTTACATTTGGTTGAGTTGTCAACTAACGTGGAATTCAATGTGAAATCAACAAAATAATTCACGATGCCATTGGATTTTGGTTAAAAGTTTGGTGAAAAAAAGACGAAATGCCCTTACGTTGATGACTTTTTGCAAATCCAATCACATTACATCTTTGGTTGAAATGACGTGGAAACAACATTGATTCATCCAGTTTTTTCCCAGTGGCGTGTGTGTGTGTGTGTGTATGGACTGTGTGTGTGTGTGCCTGCATGCGTGTGCGCATGCACATGTAAGTGTGAAAAGTTTGAATTGAGCTCCAATTAAACAACACAGGTGAAATCAGAAGCTATTTACATAGGTGGTCTATCAGCTACAGTTTTCACTTCTGCATGTCTAAGAAATACAAAATAGTTATTTCTGATTTACAGAAGTGTAGAGGGGTAGGGACTAGTTAGGGGTTGATTTGGCCAATATCCCAGGGGTGTTGGTTTGAACTTTGATCTCTTGCCCCAAGGTAGGGTTGTAAAATTCAGCCAACTTTCCTAAAATCACATGGTTTTCCAGAAATCCCAGTTGGAATATTCACAGAATCAAAAGGGAAGAATCAGGAAATTCAGGATCCTTCAACCAGGATATCTGGAAAACCTGGCAATATTTGAAAAGTTACCTGAACTTTGCAACTCTACCCCAGGGTCACACTGGCAGACAGCATGGTATGGAGGAAGAGAGCAGGTCACACACACCGGGTGTGGAGGAGACACATGGGTATATAGTGTTAAGTGCTTTTTGTTGTTCTCTTCTGCCCTGGCAGCTCCCTTCTCCACTCTCTCTCTCTCTCTTTCCCACTCTCTCTCTCTCTCTCTCTCTCTTCCCACTCTCTCTCTCTCTCTCTGTCTCTCTTTCTCTCTCTCTCACTCTCTCTCTCTCTCTCTCTCCTTTCCCACTCTCTCTCTCTCTCTCTCTCTCTCTCTCTCTCTCTCTCTCTCTCTTTCTCTCTCTCTCTCCTTTCCCACTCTCTCTCTCTCTCTTTCTCTCTCTCTCCTTTCCCACTCTCTCTCTCTCTTTCCCACTCTCAGATTCTATCAAACCACATCTCTCTTTCTCTCTTTCTCTCTTTCTCTCTCTTTCTCTCTCTCTCTCTCTCCCTCTCTCTCTCACTCTCTCTCTCTCCTTTCCCACTCTCTCTCTTTCTCTCTCTCTCTCCTTTCCCACTCTCTCTCTCTTTCTCTCTCTCTCTCTCCTTTCCCACTCTCTCACTTTCTCTCTCTCTCTCCTTTCCCACTCTCTCTCTCTTTCTCTCTCTCTTTCTCTCTCTCGCTCTCCTTTCCCACTCTCAGATTCTATCAAACCACATCTCTCTTTCCTGTATTTTTCACTATATTTCTGATTTATTGTGTTTATCTTTCTCTGTTGAGATTTTCTCCTGACAACCTCTCATCGCTTGTTTCCAAACTGTCACCGTATTTAAATGTGTCTGTATTATAGTTCATAAGAACTACTGTACTATGTTACCTATAGGACAATGTTTATAGTGTGGAAAATGAACAACCAAATATACATTGATTCATGCCTTCTGGCATCATAGAATGTTGCTTAACTGTTTGACGTAAATTGCTGCTCATTGCTTTTGATTGAACGATGTCAGAAGAGAGATAAGGTCCAAATAGGTTCCTGGCCATCCGTCCCCATCCTCAATACTTCACAATTCACTGTCCTTCACTCCCTGAGCATGGGTACCTGGTTGAGGAGCTAATTGTGTGTGTGGTTGGAGAATGATCCCTTGAGAGTGTGTGCGCGTGTGTGTGCGTGTGTGTGTGTGTGTGTGTGTGTGTGTGTGTGTGTGTGTGTGTGTGTGTGTGCGTGCGTGCGTGTGTGTGTGTGCGTGTGTGCGTGTGTGAGAGGTGTCAGGTGTATTCCCACTGAAGAAGCTGCAGCTTTAGTGCCTCCAGTGGCTGATTTATGACTCTTGTTTAACCGTCCATTAAACACAGTCACAGAGAGCAGGGGGAATACACACACACACACACACACACACACACACACACACACACACACACACACACACACACACACACACACACACACACACACACACACACACACACACACACACACACACACACACACACAGAGACACACACACACCCTCTGATGCCACATGATGTTTGGAGCTGGAGCTTAGTTTCCTGGCAAGCAACCAGGAAGTGATTGTGTGTGTGTGTGTGTGTGTGTGTGTGTGTGTGTGTGTGTGTGTGTGTGTGTGTGTGTGTGTGCGTGCGTGCGTGTGTGTGTGTGTGTGTGTGTGTGTGTGTGTGTGTGTGTGTGTGTGTGTGTGTGTGTGTGTGTGTGCGTGCGTGCGTGCGTGTGTGTGTGTGTGTGTGTGTGTGTGTGTGTGTGATGGTAAAGATAAAGAAGGAGCCTGGTGTGGTGTTACGCGTTGGTGACTCAGTTCCACTCAGGATGACATCATCTGTCGGGAAGCTCTTCATTAGACGACATCACCAGCGGAAAGCACACAACCATCCGGATAAAATGGGAGGCGAAGGAAAAAGAAGTCTGAATGGAGAAGAGGATGTGACCGCAGACAGAGTGGTGTTCGTTTCTGAAGCTCTCTACTTCCGAGGGGAGTCAGTGAAGAAACAGAGTACATGAGCAGACTATTAAAGGAATAATTCACCCAAATTACAAATTGGTTTCCTTAGCCTGTAAGCAGTCTATGGACAAGGTAAGGCTGCAATCCCCCTAAAAAGCTAAGCATGGATTGTTGTCTTACCTTGTCCATGGACTGCTTATGTAATTTTGTAATTTGGGTTAACTATCCCTTTAATGTGTTCTTCATGAACCCCTTTCACTGTACATACATATACATCAGATGTATACAAAGTCTATTTAAAATAGAAATTGAGGCATTTTCTTTTTTATATGACCAGGTAAGTTGACTGAGAACACATTCTCATTTGCAGCAACAGCCTGGAGAAAAGTTACAGTGGAGAGGAGGGGGGATGAATGAGCCAGTTGGGAGCTGGGGATGATTAGGTGGCCATGATGGTATGAGGGTTGGATTGGGAATTTAGCCAGGACACCGGGGTTAACACCCATAGTCTTACAATAAGTTTAATGTGATCTTTAGTGACCACACAGAGTCAGGACACCCATTTAACTTTCCAAAGACAGCACCCTACATAGGGCAACGTTCTCAATCACTGCCCTGGGGCATTGGGATATTTTTGTAGACAAGTGGAAAGAGTGCCTCCTACTGGCTCTCCAACACCACTTCCATCAGCATCTGGTCTCCCATCCAGGGACTGACCAGGACCAACGCTGTTTAGCTTCAGAAGCAGCCAGCAGGCATTGGAATGCAGAGTGGTATGCTTGTGTTTAAAAACATTTTTAAATAATGTTTTAGTCCAGAAATGTTATTCTTACATTATCTCACATGTGGAAAGAGTAAAAGATTTTTATAAACTTACCAAAGTAATAAATAATCTTAATATAAAATCATTTTAAGTTCGATGGACTACTGTTCATTTTTTTCAGCGCATGAAGAAAAGTCCAGCCAGGAATTTCATTCAGCTTTGGAGCTTTATAATAAGCCATGCAGACAGACTGACTGAGGTATAGACAGATGTGTGTGTGAGAGAGTGTGTGTGGTCTTGTTCTTCTATCCTATCACGTCCTGACCTTAGTTCCTTTGTTATGTTTCTTGTTTAGGTTGGTCAGGGCGTGAGTTGGGGTGGGCATTCTATGTGTTGTTCTAGTTTTGGTTTTCTATGTGTTTGGCCTGGTATGGTTCTCAATCAGAGGCAGCTGTCAATCGTTATCTCTGATTGAGAATCATACTTAGGTAGCCTGTTTATCCCACTTGATTTGTGGGTAGTTGTTTTCTGTTTTGTGTTGTTGCACCTTACTGGACTGTTTCGTTCACTCTCTTTGTTGTTTTGTTATTCAGTGTTCAGTTGATTTATTAAATATTAACATGGACATATACCACGCTGCATTTTGGTCCGATCTTGACTACTCTTCCTCCGATGACGAGGAGAACCGTTACAGTACCTGGAATCCTCAAATGTCCCCACAAGGATAGAAGAACAAGTAAATAGTTCCCTTATTTCCCACATTTCCCACATCCCCATGAGAAGAAAGGCTATTTTAATCTTATGGGTTAGGTTTAGGTTCAGGGTTAGAATTAAGGTTGGGGTTGGAATTTAGCTCTGGGTTAGGGGTTAGGGTTAGGGGTTAGGAGTTAAGGTTAGGGTTAGGGTTAGGGTTAAGGTCAGGGTTAGGGTTAGGGTTAAGTTTAGGGTTAGGGTTAGGAGTTAGGAAAAATATGATTTTGAATGATAATACATTTTATGTTCCAACGAGGATAGAATAAAAGTGTGTATATGTATGTGTGTGTGTGTGTAAGAGCAGATAGCATGTGTGGGGGAGTACGCTAGCTATCATCTGAAACAGTGAAAATCATACTTACAGTGATTGATGTATGTGCACACTCGTGTCGGTGTGTGGCTCACTGTCATGAACAGGATTAACCAGCAGACCCTCCAACGTTTTCAATTAACTCTCTCAACTCTCTGCAAATGTCTTTACTAACAACAGCACTCAACAGCAAGTTTTGCAAAGTGAAGAAATAGCAATAGACAGACAGAAATGGAAAAGTTCAATATATTCATATACAGTGCCTTGCGAAAGTATTCGGCCCCCTTGAACTATGCGACCTTTTGCCACATTTCAGGCTTCAAACATAAAGATATAAAACTGTATTTTTTTGTGAAGAATCAACAACAAGTGGGACACAATTATGAAGAGGAACTCCACAGCCCGGATCCGGGATCGTGACTAAAGCCTCAGGCTCATTAGCATAACGCAACGTTAACGATTTCTGAAAATCGCAAATAAAATGAAAATAATGCGCCTACTCTCAAGCTTAGCCTTTTCTTAACAACACTGTCATCTCAGATTTTCAAAATATGCTTTTGAACCATAGCAATTCACTAATTTGTGTAAGAGTATGCTAAGCTAGCTTAGCATTTTGAGTAGCATTTAGCATGCAACATTTTCACAAAAACCAGATAACCAAATAAATAAAATCATTTACCTTTGAAGAGCTTCGGATGTTTTCAATGAGGAGACTCTCAGTTACATACCAAATGTGTAGTTTTTCCTGAAAGCGTCTTTGTCTAGGAGAAATCGCTCCGTTTTGTACATTACATTTGGCTACCGAAACGAACCGAAAATTCAGTCACCTACAACGTCAAACTTTTTCCGAATTAACTCCATAATATCGACCGAAACATGGCAAACGTTGTTTGGAATCAATCCTCAAGGTGTTTTTTCACATATCTCTTCATTGATATATCGTTCGTGGAAGCCTGCATTCTTCTCTGAATTCTGTGGAAAAATATTTGCAGCTGACTTTTGCGCACCAATTTCGGCGCAGGACACCGGGCGGACACCTGGTAAATGTGGTCTCTTATGGTCAATCTTCCAATGATATGCCTACAAATACGTCACAATGCTGCAGACACCTTGGGGAAACGACAGAAAGGGCTGACTCACTCCTCTCGCATTCACAGCCATATAAGGAGACAATGGAAAACTGAGCCTCAAAAATCCTGCTAATTTCCTGGATGCCGTTTCATCTTGGTTTTGCCTGTAGCTCACGTTCTAGGGCACGCACAGAAAATATCTTTGCAGTTCTGGAAACGTCAGAGTGTTTTCTATCCAAAGCTACCAATTATATGCATAGTCGAGCATCTTTTTGTGACAAAATATTGTGCTTAAAACGGGCACGTCTTTTTATCCAAAAATGATATAGCGCCCCCAGAGTTTCAACAGGTTAATTCTCTCAACTCTGCAAATGTCTTTACTAACAACAGCACTCAACAGCAAGTTTTGCAAAGTGAAGAAATAGCAATAGACAGACAGAAATGGAAAAGTTCAATATATTCATATACAGTGCCTTGCGAAAGTATTCGGCCCCCTTGAACTATGCAACCTTTTGCCACATTTCAGGCTTCAAACATAAAGATATAAAACTGTATTTTTTTGTGAAGAATCAACAACAGGTGGGACACAATTATGAAGAGGAACGACATTTATTGGATATTTCAAACTTTTTTAACAAATCAAAAACTGAAAAATTGGGCGTGCAAAATTATTCAGCCCCTTTACTTTCAGTGCAGCAAACTCTCTCCAGAAGTTCAGTGAGGATCTCTGAATGATCCAATGTTGACCTGAATGACTAATGATGATAAATACAATCCACCTGTGTGTAATCAAGTCTCCGTATAAATGCACCTGCACTGTGATAGTCTCAGAGGTCCGTTTAAAAACGCAGAGAGCATCATGAAGAACAAGGAACACACCAGGCAGGTCCGAGATACTGTTGTGAAGAAGTTTAAAGCCGGATTTGGATACAAAATCCAGTCCTCCTATTGTAGGACTTTGCATAGTAATGTCAGACTTTTATTTTGACATAGAAATAATTACATAGTAAATACAGTCGTGGCCAAAAGTTTTGAGAATGACACAAATATTAATTTCCACAAAGTTTGCTGCTTCAGTGTCTTTAGATATTTTTGTCAGATGTTACTATGGAATATTGAAGTATAATTACAAAAATGTCATAAGTGTCAAAGGCTTTTATTGACAATTACAGTGTCACGTTAGCTAGGAGTGCTGGGTGTGGAGTCAGGCACAGAGAGCAGAGGTTCCAGAAAGGACGGATTTATTCCAACAATGGTCAAGCCAAAAACAACAGGCACAAATGACCACAAAACGGGACACCAAACAATCCGTAATGGAACAAAACACAAACCTCCACTGACAGAAAAGAAAATAAGCCCTCATAAAAGCAGGCGGGCCTGAAGGCTTAAATAGCCCCAAATTAACCACAAACAAGGTACAGGTGAAAACAATAAAGACAAAAGCAACAGAAAAGGGAAAAGGAATCGGTGGCAGCTAGTAGACCGGTGACGACGACAGCCAAGCGCCGCCCCAACAGGGAGAGGAGCCACCCTCGGTGGAAGTCGTTACATACATGAAGTTGATGCAAAGAGTCAGTATTTGCAGTGTTGCCCCTTCTTTTTCAAGACCTCTGCAATCCGCCCTGGAATGCTGTCAATTAACTTCTGGGCCACATCCTGACTGATGGCAGCCCATTCTTGCATAATCAATGCTTGGAGTTTGTCAGAATTTGTGTGTTTTTGTTTGTCCACCCGCCTCTTGAGGATTGACCACAAGTTCTCAATGGGATTAAGGTCTGGGGAGTTTCCTGGCCATGGACCCAAAATATCAATGTTTTGTTCCCCAAGACACTTTGTTATCACTTTTGCCTTATGGCAAGGTGCTCCATCATGCCGGAAAAGGCATTGTTTGTTACCAAACTGTTCCTGGATGGTTTGGAGAAGTTGCTCTCGGAGGATGTATTGGTACCATTCTTTATTCATGGCTGTGTTTTTAGGCAGAATTGTGAGTGAGCCCACTCCCTTGGCTGAGAAGCAACCCCACACAAATGGTCTCAGGATGCTTTACTGTTGGCATGATGCAGGACTGATTTTAGTGCTCACCTTAACTTCTCCGGACAAGCTTTTTTCCGGATACCCCAAACAATCGGAAAGGGGATTCATCAGAGAAAATGACTTTACCCCAGTCCTCAGCAGTCCAATCCCTGTACCTTTTGCAGAATATCAGTCTGTCCCTGATGTTTTTCCTGGAGAAAAGTGGCTTCTTCGCCTCCCTTCTTGAAACCAGGTCATCCTCCAAAAGTCTTCGCCTCACTGTGCGTGCAGATGCACTCACACCTGCCTGTTGCCATGCCTGAGCAAGCTCTGGACTGGTGGTACCCCGATCCTGCAGCTGAATCAACTTTAGGAGACGGTTCTGGAACTTGCTGGACTTTCTTGGGCGCCCCTTATTCACAACAATTGAACCAAAGTTTTTGATGATCCGATAAATGGTTGAGAGTGGGGTAACAGTCAGGATCTGCCGCTGAGACTGGGGTAACAGTCAGGATCTGCCACTGAGAGTGGGGTAACAGTCAGGATCTGCCATTATCAACAGTAATTAGTGCCTTGCTCAAGTGCAAATTGACTGATTTTTCACCTTCAACTCAGGGATTTAAACTAGTGACCTCTCAGTTCTTGGCCCAACGCTCTAACCGCTAGGCTACCTGCCACACTTAAACATGTCTCTTGGAGGAAGAGAAAGGGATGATGGGAGATCTTCAGTCTTGAGTTCTGTTCCCCAATAAGTTGTTAGTAAACATCTAAAGTCTACTGTCCACAACTGAAGTTTGCTGTCTACAACTGAAGTCTGCTGTCTACAACTGAAGTCTGCTGTCTACAACTGAAGTCTACTGTCCACAACTGAATTCTGCTGTCCACAACTGAAGTCTGCTGTCTACAACTGAAGTCTACTGTCTACAACTGAAGTATACTGTCTACAACTGAAGTCTACTGTCTACAACTGAAGTCTACTGTCTACAACTGAAGTCTACTGTCCACAACTGAAGTCTACTGTCTACAACTGAATTCTGCTGTCTACAACTGAAGTCTGCTGTCCACAACTAAAGTCTACTGTCCACAACTGAAGTCTACTGTCCACAACTAAAGTCTACAACTGAAGTCTACTGTCTACAACTGAAGTCTGCTGTCTACAACTGAAGTCTGCTGTCTACAACTGAAGTCTGCTGTCTACAACTGAAGTCTACTGTCTACAACTGAAGTCTACTGTCCACAACTGAAGTCTACTGTCTACAACTGAAGTCTACTGTCTACAACTGAAGTCTACTGTCCACAACTGAAGTCTACTGTCTACAACTGAAGTCTGCTGTCTACAACTGAAGTCTGCTGTCTACAACTGAAGTCTACTGTCTACAACTGAAGTCTACTGTCCACAACTGAAGTCTACTGTCTACAACTGAAGTCTACTGTCTACAACTGAAGTCTACTGTCCACAACTGAAGTCTGCTGTCCACAACTGAAGTCTACTGTCTACAACTGAATTCTTCTGTCCACCACTGTTTCATTGATTTCACATTGAATTCACAATAGTTGACAACTGAAGAAAATATACATCAAAACTAGACATTGAAATTGCATCTGTGCCCAGTGGGATGTGTCTTTTAGCCAAACTTCCAAAATCTTACGAGGGATGGTCCAATAATGGTCCACCACCCAAAACAGCTTTAATTAGTTGGGACATGGACTCTACAAGGTGTCGAAAGCATTCCACAGGGATGCTGGCCCATGTTGACTCCAATGTCAAATTGGCTGGATGTCCTTTGGGTGGTGGACCATTCTTCACACACACAAGTAACTGAAAAACCAGCAGCGTTGCAATTCTTGACACAAACCGGTGTGCCAGGCACTTACTACCATACCCCGTTCAAAGGCACTTAAATATGTTGTCTTGCCCATTCACCCTCTGAATGGCACACTGGAACGAATTGCAAAAATCTCTGAAGCTGGAGACTCACATCTCCCTCACTAGCTTTAAGCACCAGCTGTCAGAGCAGCTCACAGATCACTGCACCTGTACATAGCCTATCTGTAAACAGCCCATCTACTTACCTCATCCCCATACGGGTATTTATTTATTTTGCTCCTTTGCACCCCAGTATCTCTACCTGCACATTCATCTTCTGCCGATCTACCATTCCAGTGTTTAATTGCTATATTGTAATTACTTCGCCACCATGGCCTATTTATTTCCTTAACTTACCTCATTTGCACTCACTGAATATAGACCTTTTGTTTTCTTTTGTTCTACTCTATTATTGACTGTATGTTTTGTTTATTCCATGTGTAACTCTGTGTTGTTGTATGTGTCGAATTGCTACGCTTTATCTTGGCCAGGTCGCAGTTGTAAATGAGAACTTGTTCTCAACTAGCCTACCTGGTTAAATAAAGGTCAAATAAAAAATAAAAAACATACACAATCCATGTCTCAATTGTCTCAAGGCTTAAAAAGCATCTTCACTGATAGAAG
>NC_088239.1:75907631-75970131 GCF_036934945.1 Oncorhynchus masou masou | reverse complement strand
TCTCTCTCTCCCCCTTTTCCTCTCTCTCTGTCTGTCTCTCTCTCTCTCTCTCTCTCTCTCTCTCTCTCTCTCTCTCTCTCCCCTCTCTCCAACCCTCTCTCTCTCTCTCTCTCTCTCTCTCTCGCTCTACTCCCCCCTCCCTCTCTTTCTCTCTTTCTCTCTCTCTCTCTTTTGCTCTACTCCCCCCTCTCTCTCTACCCCTCTCTCTCCCCCTCTCTCTCTCTCCGTCTCTCTCTCTTTTGCTCTACTCCCCCCACCCCCCACCCTCCATTCTCTTTCTCTCCTTTTCCTCTGGCTATGCAAGAGCTTTCCTGTTCAGCGGTGCGAGAATCAGAGAGAGCGAGAGAGAGAGAGAGAGAGAGAGAGAGAGAGAGAGAGAGAGAGAGAGAGAGTTAAAGAGAGAGTAAGAGAGAGGAAAAGAGGGAGATGGAAATAGGAAAATAGGACGAGTGGTGCTAAATCAATAAGGCCACTGTTGCATAGCAGGGAGTCTCAATTTTGTGTTTGTCCCATTTTGTGAATTCTTGGTTGTCGAGCGGACCCCAGACCTCACAACCATGAAGGGCAATGGGTGCTAAAACTGATTCAAGTATTTTTAGCCAGATCCTAATTGGTATGTCAAATGTTATGTTCCTTTTGATGGCATATAAGGCCGTTCTTGCGTTGTCTCTCAGATCCTTCACATCTTTGTGGAAGTTACCTATGGCGCTGATGTTTAGGCCAAGGTATGTATAGTTTTTTGTGTGGTCTAGTGCAACTGTGTCTAGATGGAATTTGCATTTGTGGTCCTGGCAAGTATAACATTTTTGGAACTATCATGACACAAGGCAAGATGCAGATGTAGACACAGGAGGCAGATGGTTGGAGTTTAAGATGTTTAATAATCCAAAAAGGAGTAGGCAAGAGAAGGGTCATGGACAGGCAACAGGTCAAAATCAGTTCAGAGTCCAGGAGGTACAGAGTGGCAGACAGGCTTGAGGTCAGGGCAGGCAGAATGGTCAGGCAGGCGGGTACAGAGTCCAGAAACAGGCAAAGGTCTAAACCAGGAGGACAATGAAAAAGGAGAATAGCAAAGGCAGGAGAATGGGAAAAAACGCTGGTTGACTTGGAACATACAAGACGAACTGGCACAAAGAGACAGGAAACATAGGGATAAATACACTGGGGAAAACAAGCAACACCTGGAGGTGGTGGAGACAATAACAAGGACAGGTGAAATAGATCAGGCTGTGACAGGAATACCATTATTTTTGTCTTACAGAGCTCTACTGTCAGGGCCCAGGTCTGACAGAATCTGTGCAGAATATCTAGGTGCTGCTGGAGGCCCTCCTTGGTTTGGGACAGAAGCACCAGATTATCAGCAAGCAGTAGACATTTGACTTCAGTTTCTAGTAGGGGGAGGCCGGGTGCTGCAGACTGTTCTAGTGTCCTCGTAAATTCGTTGATATATATGTTGAAGAGGGTCGGGCTTAAGCTGCATCCCTGTCTCACCCCATGATTCTGTGGAAAGAAATTTGTGTATTTTGCCAGTTTTAACTGCACACTTGTTTGTGTACATGGATTTTATAATGTTGCATGTTTTTAATTAATAATTAAAATAATTAAAATTAAAATTCCTCAAGCATACAAGTATTTTACACCATTTTAAAGATAAAATTCTCGTTAATCTGATTTCAAAAAGGATTTACAGCGAAAGCACCACAAACGATTATGTTAGGTCACCACCAAGCCACAGAAAAACACAGCCATTTTTTCCAGCCAAAGAGAGAAGTCACAAAAAGCAGAACTAGAGATAAAATGAATCACTAACCTTTGATGATCTTCATCAGATGACACTCATAGGACTTCATGTTACACAATACATGTACTCATAATAAACATTGATAAAGATACAGCTATTATACATGGAACTTTAGATAAACTTCTCCTTAATGCAACCGCTGTGTCAGATTTTTTAAAAACTTTACAGAGAAAGCAAACCATGCAATAATCAGCATTCAGCCTTTAGACAACAAAGCAGCCAAAAAGATACCCGCCATATTGGGTAGTCAACATTACTCAGAAGTAGCATTTTAAATATTCACTTACCTTTTGATGATCTTCATCAGAATGCACTCCCAGGAATCCCAGTTCCACCATAAATGTTTGATTTGTTCGATAATGTCCATCAGTTATGTCCAAATATCTTCTTTTGTTAGGGTGTTTGGTAAACAAATCCAAAAGCACGTTCAGGTCGCGCCGAATGTCGGACGAAAAGTTCAAAAAGTTCCTTTACAGCCCGTAGAAACATGCCAAACTAAGTATGGAATCAATCTTTAGGATGTTTTTAACATAAAACTTCATTAATGTTCCAACCGGACAATTCCTTTGTCTGTACAAATGAATTGGAACGTAGCTACCTTTCACGTGAGCGCCAGACCGAGGCTGTGGCACTCTGCCAGACCGAGGCTGTGGCACTCTGCCAGACCACTCACTAAAAGAGCCCTTATGAGCCCCTCCTTTAGAGTAGAATCCTCAAAACAGGTTCTAAATACTGTTGAAATCTCATGGAAGCCTTGGGAAATGAAACATAACTAATATCACCCTGTATCTTCAATGGGGGCTGAGTTGAAAAACTACAAACCTCAGATTTCCCACTTCCTTCAAGTTTTTGTCTGCCATATGAGTTCTGTTATACTCACAGAGATCATTCAAATAGTTTTAGAAACTTCAGAGTGTTTTCTATCCAAATCTACTAATTATATGCATATATATGCTTTTACGGCTGAGTAGCAGGCAGCTTAATTTGGGCACGTTTTTCATCCAAGCTACCCAATACCGTACCCCAAAGAAGTTAATGTGTAGAGCAGACCCTTATGCCAAACTGAGCCAAAAGTTTTTTTGAAAACAACAAAGCATGAGAAGACTTTGCCTTTGTTCTGGTTTGTTTGTTTGTCAATTAGGGTCTGCAGGGTGAATATGTGGTCTGTCACAAGTTAATTTGGTATCTCTTTCTCTCTCTCTCTCCCTCTCTCTGGGTAGTGGTTCTGCTCTCTCTTTCACTCTGGGTAGCTGGTTTCCACTATCTCTGGGTAGCTGGTCTCCTCTCTCTCTTTGGGTAGCTCTTTCCCCTCTCTCTCTTTGGGTAGCAGTTGTCCTCTCTCTCTCTCTTTGGGTAGCTGGTACCCTCCCTCTCTCACTCTCTCTCTCTCTTTCTCTGTCTAGCAGTTTTCCTCTCTCTCTCGCTCTCTTTTTACTGCATGGTCGGAACTAGAAGCACAAGCATTTCGCTACACTCGCATGCTAACTATGTGTATGTGACCAATAACATTTGATTTGATTTGATACTCATATCACCAATTCCTCCCAATCTCACAAGCTACAGTATGGTCATATTTTATCATCAATTGGGTGATTCTGTTTGCATTCACAGTATTTAGTTCCTCAGTAAATCTATGGTCCTAGGAAATGATAATAGCACAGGGGTGCATTCATTAGTCACCAAACTGAAACTGGGTGCTACTGCCTTGACTTGTCCAATAAGACAATCTCATTTTAATTTTCCATTGCATGGCCTAATGAACACGACCCAGGTGATAGTAAAGTGTGTAAGGCTGTCTCAGAGGTGATTATAATGGTAAACAAGGCTTGGCTGTCTCAGAGTGTGAGGATCTTGGGAGAGCAGCCAGAGAGAAGATAGGCATGGTATAACGTTTTCTGTGCCTTGGCTGTTACGTAAGGAGGGGGCCGTGTGTGTGTGCGTGTGTGAGTGTGTGTGTGTGGACAACCCCTGAAAACTCCCTCAAGATGACAAGCCCCTCCTTGTGTATATGTGAATATGTGTGTGAATGTGTGTGTGCGTGTGTGTGAATGTGTGTGTGTGCATGTGAATGTGTGTGTGAATGTGTGTGCATGTGAATGTGTGTGTAAATGTGTTTGTGAATGTGTGTTTGTGAATGTGAACGCGTGTGTGAATGTGCTAAATGGAGTGTGTTTGTGTGTGTGTGTGGACGACCCCGACACACTCCCCCAAGACATCAAGCCCCCCCTGTAACACAGAGATACGGCTCATCTTCCCGAGGCTCATGCGCGAAGCAGGAACAGAGTGAAGGAAAATCACCATCGGCCTATGGAATTACAATAATAACTCCCATCGTGAGTCAACGTTGTGCTGAGCGCTTATGAAAAGCCCAGTGAATGGCATCGTGTTGCACCATGTGGCAGCCCCCTAGTTCCATGCTGTAACGTCTGACACAGGACAGTACGCCGAAGCTGGGCGACTTTGCAGATGTCGCCATGGTTTAGGTTTTGATCCCTCCCCCGTCCTGTCCACTGTCTGGAGATTAGGTCCAATGACGTCATAGGCTGGATATTTGACCTTATTTTGAGCCTCATGCATTATGTCAGCATGTCTCATTCCCAGTGGCAATTTTAGCATGTACATCTTGGTTGGGCAAATGTAACCAATTTTTTAGATGCATACCAGCAAAGCCACTATGCAACTTTGTATTATTTTATTAGGTCTATGTGGTCTAAATAGGAAGGAAAATACAATCACAAGGATCCACTTTCATAGACAATATACCGACGCACAGACAGCGCATTGTGCAAACAAAACATCCCTCGCAATATCAACTGGAATTACAAGGGTCTATTACGGAACTTTTTGTTGACCCAACAACATTATATAATATCCCCTCCTCATGGAGCAAAGCACATTAACTAATTATAATACACAAAGTAAGAAACACAATGAAATCATTCCAAAATTGACTAAAATGATGAATAAGATGCCAATGAGATAAACCTATATAAGCAATATAACAATTGAGATGTACAAACTATGGCATAAGGGAACAATGAGCGGATAAGAGGCAAGACGTAATTTCGATGAAGACATTAATGAGAGAGTAGTCGATATAACTATTTGTTCAGCACTTGTGCATCAACAGAATTCAGGGCCATTCTTACGGTATTCTCCTTGTACATGAAGTCAGAACCGTAGGATAAATAATGGGGGCATATAAGCCGACAACGAAAGTGGGTCTAGAAACCCTAGACCCACTCCAGAAACCCTAGACCCACTCCAGAAACCCTAGACCGACTCCACAAACCCTAGACCCACTCCAATTTGCATACTGCCCAAACAGATCCACAGATGGTGCAATCTTTATTGCACTCCACACTGCCCTTTCCCACATGGACAAAAGGAACACTTATGTGAGAATGCTATTCATTGACTGCAGCTCAGCGTTCAACACCATAGTACCCTCAAAGCTCATCACTAAGCTAAGGATCCTGGGACTAAACATCTCCCTCTGCAACTGGATCCTGGACTTCCTGACTGGCCACCCGCAGGTGGTGAGGGTAGGTAGCAACACATCTGCCATGCTGATCCTCAACACTGGAGCTCCCCAGGGGTGGGTGCTCAGCCCCCTCCTGTACTCCCTGTTCACCCACGACTGCATGCCCAGGCAGGACTCCAACACCATCATTCATTTTGCAGACGACACAACAGTGGTAGGCCTGATCACCGACAACGACGAGACAGCCAATAGGTAGGAGGTCAGAGACCTGGCCGGGGGGTGCCAGAATAACAACCTATCCCTCAAAGACTAAAGAAATTATTGTAGACTACAGGAAAAGGAGGACCGAGCACTCCCCCATTCTCATCGAGGGGGTGTAGTGGAGCAGGTTGAGAGCTTCAAGATCCTTGGTGTCCACATCAACAACAAACTAGAATGGTCCAAACACACCAAGACAGTCGTGAAGAGGGCACGACAAAGCCTATTCCCCTCAGGAAACTGAAATGATTTGGCATGGGTCCTGAGATCCTCAAAATCCTGGTCCTCAACATGATGGTTGCATCACTGCCTGGTACGGACATTGCTCGGCCTCTACCCGCAAGGCACTACAGAGGGTAGTGCGTACGGCCCAGTACATCACTGGGGCTAAGCTGCCTGCCATCCAGGACCTCTACACCAGGCGGTGTCAGAGGAAGGCCCTAAAAATTGTCAAAGACCCCAGCTACCCCCGTCATAGACTGTTCTCTCTACCTCCGCATGGCAAGCAATACCGGAGTGCCAAGTCTAGGACAAGAAGGCTTCTCAACAGTTTTTACACTCAAGCCATAAGACTCCTGAACATAAGACTCCCAAGCCATAAGACCCCCCCCCATCCCCCAACCCCTTTTTTATGCTGCTGCTACTCTCTGTTTATCATATATGCATAGTCACTTTAACTATACATTCATGTACATACTACCTCAATTGGATCAACCAACCAGTGCTCCCACACTTTGGCTAACCGTGCTATCTGCATTGTGTCCTGCCACCCGCAACCCACCACCCGTCAACCCCTCATTTACGCTACTGCTACTCTCTGTTCATCATATATGCATAGTCACTTTAACCATATCTACTTGTACATACTACCTCAATCAGCCTGACTAACCGGTGTCTGTATGTAGCCTCGCTACTTTTATAACCTCACTACTGTATTTAGCCTCGCTACTGTATGTAGCTTCTCTTTTTACTGTTGCTTTAATAATTTATTTATATTGTTCACCTAACACCTTTTTGCACTATTGGTTAGAGCCTGTAAGTAAGCATTTCACTGTAAGGTTTACACCTATTCTATTCGGCGCACGTGACAAATAAACTTTTTGATGACATTTCTCTATAACAGGCTGGAGGCTACATGTGCACCACCAAGTCAGAACAGTAGGCTAAGTTCTGAGAGCGACCAAATTCTTAGGGTGAGACACATGGGCTACTAACAGCTTACTATGCAACATACACTTCGTATTACTTTCTTACCTACAGTATACATATCTCCCTGGCATATTACATAATTTGTAAGACATATTTTTGGACTTATCAAACTTTGTAATCAAAGTCTAGCATTCTCTGGATTTATGGTGCTTTCAAGAAAGATCATCTATAAGTCTTTGCTAGGTAAAGCCCCGCCTTATCTCAGCTCACTGGTCACCATAGCAACAACCAACCATAGTACGCGCTCCAGCAGGCATATTACACTGGTCATCCCCAAATCCAACACTTCCTTTGGCCGCCTTTCCTTCCAGTTCTCTGCTGCCAATGACTGGAACGAATTGCAAAAATCTCTGAAGCTGGAAACTCATATCTCCCCCTCTAACTGAAAGCATCAGCTGTCTGAGCAGCTTACCGATCACTGTGCCTGTACACAGCCCATCTGTAAATAGCACACCCAACTACCTCATCCCTATATTATTACTGACCCTCTTGCTCTTTTGCACCCCAGTATCTCTACTTACACATCATCATCTGCACATCTATCACTCCAGTATTAATTCTAAATTGTAATTATTTTTTTAGGGCTTATTTATTGTCTTACCTCCCCACTCTTCTACATTTTCACACACTGTACATAGATTTTTCTATTTTTATTTTATTTTGTTATTGACTATACGTTTGTTTATGTGTAACTCTGTGTTGTTGTTTTTGTCGCACTGCTTTGCTTTATCTTGGCCAGGTCGCAGTTGTAAATGAGAACTTGTTCTCAACTGGCCTACCTGGTTAAATAAAGGTGTTCTCAACTGGCTACCTGGTTAAATAAAGGTGTTCTCAACTGGCTACCTGGTTAAATAAAGGTGAAATTAAATAAAAAGACAGCTGGGAACTCAGTTGAAGAGATCTACCAGTTCTGAGTTTACAGTTGTTTTGAACTCGACAGAAGTCATACTGGATTGACAGCATGACCAATGTATTCAACCTTTTCTGGCCCATGATGTTCCGTGTGAATACTTATCCTTTTAAGCTTGGAAAAGCAACACTTTGAGATAGATGTTTTAAATACTTAATTCTTGACTTGGACCACACACCGTCTCCACAGAATAGCAGACGGGAGGCAAAATAGTAATTGCTTTACGACACTTTGCGATTGATTCCTTCCAAACCCCTCATTGTTAAATTAGTAATGTCTAATGGCTGATGAGCACCGATACATTTTATCTGTAATTTCTCTTCACATGACAACGATTTGCCAGTAGATTGTCACCATGATTCATGATGATGACTGCTTGTCTAGCTTGCTGACTAAGATTTTGAAAGTATGATGTTGACATGATCAGTCCCAAGCAAAGCTCCAGTATGATGTGATTTGGCATCATTTCATCTGTGGCCAATGACCTTGAGCCTCCTTGGACGGGCACTTCTAATGTAAATCTATGGCAGCACCTAAGGGGGCTTCAACTGTCTAACTTTCCCTGTAGATTCAATAGGTGACGTAGTGTCCCCATGAGTGACAGAACACTGAACCAATCACGGCGCAACTAGAGGTGATGCCGGTGATGTCTGGTGAAGACCTGCCTTACAACAGGCCTATAAGCCCTCAGTCCACCCTCTCTCAGCCTATTGTGAACAGTCTCAGCACTGATGGAGGGATTGTGCGTTCCTCGTGTAACTCGGGCAGCTGTTGTTGCCTCCTGGACCTGTCCCGCAGGTGTGATGTTCGAATGTATCAATCCTGTGCAGGTGTTGTTACACATGGTCTGCCACTGCGAGGACGATCAGCTGTCCGTCTTGTCTCCTTGTAGTGCTGTCTTAGGCATCTCACAGTACGGACATTGCAATATATTGCCCTGGCACATCTGCAGTCAGTAGAAAGGCCTCTTTAGTGTCCTACGTTTTCATAACTGTGACCTTAATTGCCTACCGTCTGTAAGCTGTTAGTGTCTTAACGACCGTTCCACAGGTGCATGTTCAATAATAGTTTATGGCTCTTTGAACGAGTATGGGAAACGGTGTTTAAACCCTTTACAATGAAGATCTGTGAAGTTCTTTGGATTTTTACGAATGATCTTTGAAAGACAGGGTCCTGAAAAAGGGCTGTTTCTTTTTTTGCTGAGTTTATATTCTGTATATATGTATATATTTTTTCAGAACAGGTGGGGCTCAAAACAGGCCCCTGCCCTGGATGACGGAAACAACTGTTCATTCCCATACTGGAGATCCCCCAATACAAATGTTCAGAAGTTTCAAATCGGTGCCGTCAGTCAGTGTAAGATGTTTTCTTTTTCAGAATAAGTTGCCTAATTTAATTTAATTTAAAACTATATGTTTACGCTGTGCGCTTCTGTACGATACAAGGTACAAAGTGTAGAACCCATGGAATCCTACTGTTATAGTAATTTCAGAACTTTGCAAAATTGGTGAATTAAGGGCCCAACCCCCAAAAAAGACTGCACTCCTTTAGGAGAGAAGTTAAACTCCCCTGTACCATTACTAATCTATTTTTTAAAAAGCCTGGTTTCCACGTGATGCCTCTATAACAGTGGTCGCCAAGGCATTCCTAGTCGATCACCAAACATTTTCTTTTACCCCTTTTTCGTGGTATCCAATTGATAGTTACAGTCTTGTCTCATCGCTGCAACTCCCATATGGACTTTGGAGAGAGCATGTGCCCTACAAAACACAACCCAACCAAGCCGCACTGCTTAACCTGGAAGCCGGCCACACCAATGTGTCGGGGGAAACACCGTGTCAGCATGCATCCATCCTGCCACAGGAGTTGCTAGAGTGCGATGGGAAAAGGACATCCCTGCCGGCCAAACCCTCCCCTAACCCAGACAACACTGGGTCAATTGTGCGCCGCCCCATGGGTCTCCTGGTCACGGCCGGCTGCGATAGAGCCTTGACTCAAACCTGGATTTCTAGTGGTACAGCTAGCACTGCAATGCAGTGCCTTAGACCACTGTGTCACTCAGTAGGCCCCCACCTAACATTTTTGTAGAAAAGCCAACGATAAAGGCTTGGGCACATTTTTATTTTTTGTCGTTTTTGCAGAAGGTGCACTTGATTTAGAAACATTGAGCACCAGATCAGCAAAGTGTTCCCATTTTGAACCATTTCATTTGCCTGAAAATACCAACTCCACCAACCCGGCGGACCGGGAGAACTGTGGCTCAATCCAGTGTATCTATTGCACAGGCCAATTGAATAACTCTAATCACCAGAGTGATTAGAGCCTACAGAGCTTCCACAGCAAATTTGGATACTAACCTACATAATATTTAATAACTTTTAAAACCACAACCACAGAAAGACTGTCAAAGAATACAGCAAAGTGCTGCTATTTTTACGAGTGAGTTCATGTATAAGTTTCTATTCTGCACTGTCAACACTGCTTTAATTCAATTTGTGCATGAGGCAGATTCGCCATCAGGTGGAAGATGGTGTCCCCTCTTTCTGGTCAGTCTCACCGGAGGAATGGAAGGAGGGAACCATCTTTCTGGTCAGTCTCACTGGAGGAATGGAAGGAGGGAGCCCTCTTTCTGGTCAGTCTCACTGGAGGAATGGAAGGAAGGAGCCCTCTTTCTGGTCAGTCTCACTGGAGGAATGGAAGGAGGGAGCCCTCTTTCTGGTCAGTCTCACCAGAGGAATGGAAGGAGGGAGCCCTCTTTCTGGTCAGTCTCACTGGAGGAATGGAAGGAGGGAGCCCTCTTTCTGGTCAGTCTCACTGGAGGAATGGAAGGAGGGAGCCCTCTTTCTGGTCAGTCTCACCGGAGGAATGGAAGGAGGGAGCCCTCTTTCTGGTCAGTCTCACCAGAGGAATGGAAGGAGGGAGCCCTCTTTCTGGTCAGTCTCACCAGAGGAATGGAAGGAGGGAGCCCTCTTTCTGGTCAGTCTCACCGGAGGAATGGAAGTAGGGAGCCCTCTTTCTGGTCAGTCTCACTGGAGGAATGGAAGGAGGGAGCCCTCTTTCTGGTCAGTCTCACCAGAGGAATGGAAGGAGGGAGCCCTCTTTCTGGTCAGTCTCACTGGAGGAATGGAAGGAGGGAGCCCTCTTTCTGGTCAGTCTCACCGGAGGAATGGAAGGAGGGAGCCCTCTTTCTGGTCAGTCTCACCAGAGGAATGGAAGGAGGGAGCCCTCTTTCTGGTCAGTCTCACCAGAGGAATGGAAGGAGGGAGCCCTCTTTCTGGTCAGTCTCACCGGAGGAATGGAAGTAGGGAGCCCTCTTTCTGGTCAGTCTCACTGGAGGATTGGAAGGAGGGAGCCCTCTTTCTGGTCAGTCTCACCAGAGGAATGGAAGGAGGGAGCCCTCTTTCTGGTCAGTCTCACTGGAGGAATGGAAGGAGGGAGCCCTCTTTCTGGTCAGTCTCACCAGAGGAATGGAAGGAGGGAGCCCTCTTTCTGGTCAGTCTCACCAGAGGAATGGAAGGAGGGAGCCCTCTTTCTGGTCAGTCTCACTGGAGGAATGGAAGGAGGGAGCCCTCTTTCTGGTCAGTCTCACCAGAGGAATGGAAGGAGGGAGCCCTCTTTCTGGTCAGTCTCACTGGAGGAATGGAAGGAGGGAGCCCTCTTTCTGGTCAGTCTCACCAGAGGAATGGAAGGAGGGAGCCCTCTTTCTGGTCAGTCTCACCAGAGGAATGGAAGGAGGGAGCCCTCTTTCTGGTCAGTCTCACCAGAGGATTGGAAGGAGGGAGCACTCTTTCTGGTCAGTCTCACCGGAGGAATGGAAGTAGGGAGCCCTCTTTCTGGTCAGTCTCACCAGAGGAATGGAAGGAGGGAGCCCTCTTTCTGGTCAGTCTCACTGGAGGATTGGAAGGAGGGAGCCCTCTTTCTGGTCAGTCTCACCAGAGGAATGGAAGGAGGGAGCCCTCTTTCTGGTCAGTCTCACTGGAGGAATGGAAGGAGGGAGCCCTCTTTCTGGTCAGTCTCACCGGAGGAATGGAAGGAGGGAGCCCTCTTTCTGGTCAGTCTCACCAGAGGAATGGAAGGAGGGAGCCCTCTTTCTGGTCAGTCTCACCAGAGGAATGGAAGGAGGGAGCCCTCTTTCTGGTCAGTCTCACCGGAGGAATGGAAGTAGGGAGCCCTCTTTCTGGTCAGTCTCACTGGAGGATTGGAAGGAGGGAGCCCTCTTTCTGGTCAGTCTCACCAGAGGAATGGAAGGAGGGAGCCCTCTTTCTGGTCAGTCTCACTGGAGGAATGGAAGGAGGGAGCCCTCTTTCTGGTCAGTCTCACCAGAGGAATGGAAGGAGGGAGCCCTCTTTCTGGTCAGTCTCACCAGAGGAATGGAAGGAGGGAGCCCTCTTTCTGGTCAGTCTCACTGGAGGAATGGAAGGAGGGAGCCCTCTTTCTGGTCAGTCTCACCAGAGGAATGGAAGGAGGGAGCCCTCTTTCTGGTCAGTCTCACTGGAGGAATGGAAGGAGGGAGCCCTCTTTCTGGTCAGTCTCACCAGAGGAATGGAAGGAGGGAGCCCTCTTTCTGGTCAGTCTCACCAGAGGAATGGAAGGAGGGAGCCCTCTTTCTGGTCAGTCTCACCAGAGGATTGGAAGGAGGGAGCACTCTTTCTGGTCAGTCTCACCGGAGGAATGGAAGTAGGGAGCCCTCTTTCTGGTCAGTCTCACTGGAGGAATGGAAGGAGGGAGCCCTCTTTCTGGTCAGTCTCACCGGAGGAATGGAAGGAGGGAGCCCTCTTTCTGGTCAGTCTCACTGGAGGAATGGAAGGAGGGAGCCCTCTTTCTGGTCAGTCTCACTGGAGGAATGGAAGGAGGGAGCCCTCTTTCTGGTCAGTCTCACCGGAGGAATGGAAGGAGGGAGCCCTCTTTCTGGTCAGTCTCACCAGAGGAATGGAAGGAGGGAGCCCTCTTTCTGGTCAGTCTCACTGGAGGAATGGAAGGAGGGAGCCCTCTTTCTGGTCAGTCTCACCAGAGGAATGGAAGGAGGGAGCCCTCTTTCTGGTCAGTCTCACCAGAGGAATGGAAGGAGGGAGCCCTCTTTCTGGTCAGTCTCACCAGAGGAATGGAAGGAGGGAGCCCTCTTTTTGGTCAGTCTCACCAGAGGAATGGAAGGAGGGAGCCCTCTTTCTGGTCAGTCTCACCAGAGGATTGGATGGAGGGAGCACTCTTTCTGGTCAGTCTCACCAGAGGAATGGAAGGAGGGAACCATCTTTCTGGTCAGTCTCACTGGAGGAATGGAAGGAGGGAGCCCTCTTTCTGGTCAGTCTCACTGGAGGAATGGAAGGAGGGAGCCCTCTTTCTGGTCAGTCTCACCAGAGGAATGGAAGGAGGGAGCCCTCTTTCTGGTCAGTCTCACCAGAGGAATGGAAGGAGGGAGCCCTCTATCTGGTCAGTCTCACTGGAAGAATGGAAGGAGGGAGCCCTCTTTCTGGTCAGTCTCACCGGAGGAATGGAAGGAGGGAGCCCTCTTTCTGGTCAGTCTCACTGGAGGAATGGAAGGAGGGAGCCCTCTTTCTGGTCAGTCTCACTAGAGGAATGGAAGGAGGGAGCCCTCTTTCTGGTCAGTCTCACCGGAGGAATGGAAGGAGGGAGCCCTCTTTCTGGTCAGTCTCACTGGAGGAATGGAAGGAGGGAGCCCTCTTTCTGGTCAGTCTCACTAGAGGAATGGAAGGAGGGAGCCCTCTTTCTGGTCAGTCTCACCGGAGGAATGGAAGGAGGGAGCCCTCTTTCTGGTCAGTCTCACCAGAGGAATGGAAGGAGGGAGCCCTCTTTCTGGTCAGTCTCACCAGAGGAATGGAAGGAGGGAGCCCTCTTTCTGGTCAGTCTCACTGGAGGAATGGAAGGAGGGAGCCCTCTTTCTGGTCAGTCTCACCAGAGGAATGGAAGGAGGGAGCCCTCTTTCTGGTCAGTCTCACTGGAGGAATGGAAGGAGGGAGCCCTCTTTCTGGTCAGTCTCACCAGAGGAATGGAAGGAGGGAGCCCTCTTTCTGGTCAGTCTCACCGGAGGAATGGAAGGAGGGAACCCTCTTTCTGGTCAGTCTCACTAGAGGAATGGAAGGAGGGAGCCCTCTTTCTGGTCAGTCTCACCAGAGGAATGGAAGGAGGGAGCCCTCTTTCTGGTCAGTCTCACCAGAGGAATGGAAGGAGGGAGCCCTCTTTCTGGTCAGTCTCACCAGAGGAATGGAAGGAGGGAGCCCTCTTTCTGGTCAGTCTCACCAGAGGAATGGAAAGAGGGAGCACTCTTTCTGGTCAGTCTCACTGGAGGAATGGAAGGAGGGAGCCCTCTTTCTGGTCAGTCTCACCAGAGGAATGGAAGGAGGGAGCACTCTTTCTGGTCAGTCTCACCAGAGGAATGGAAGGAGGGAGCCCTCTTTCTGGTCAGTCTCACCGGAGGAATGGAAGGAGGGAGCCCTCTTTCTGGTCAGTCTCACCGGAGGAATGGAAGGAGGGAGCGGGACCATGAGAGGTGGACCCTCTGCTGCTCTCTCCTTCTCTGCAGTAAGACTAATTGCCATGTTCAAAACAACTGGGAACTCGGACTTCCGACTACAGTGCATTCAAGACAACTGGGAAATCCGACGGAATTTTTTTTTGACGGTCATCCAACTTGGAATTCCAAGTAGGAAACGCAAGTATCTTTCGAGAGCTCTGACCTGAAGATCACTGACGTCATGATTTTAGCGCTGTGTTTTTCTTCGAGTCCCCAGTTGTCTTCAAAGCACCATGACCATCAGATACAGGTACCATCAGTCCAGTAAAGTAAAACATCTAATTATTATAATTTATGCTCCGCAGTGCCTTGCAGTGCTCCTGACTGGCGCAGTGGTCTAAGGCACTGCAAGTCAGTACTAGACGTGTCACTACAGACACCCTGGTTCAAGTCCAGGCTGTATCACAACCGGTGCACCATTAGTCCAGGTTTGACCAGTGTAGGCAGTCATTGTAAATAAGAACTTGCTCTTGACTATTTAAAAAAAAATGTTGAAAGTGCTCTAACAACTAATCTATGTTGTTATCAAAGCAGGAGTTGCAGTATAATATGGTCAGAAAAGAACAGTATTGGCAGGCAGGTATATAGACAATATGCTGTGATAATGTATTAGTCCTACTGCACAAACCTCCTTCCTACACAACTGGTTTTATTAGGTTCATGTTAACATTTTTAAGTCATTTCTTTTTTAAATTGGAGAGGTCGATGTCGGCTTGCTTTTTGACAGCGAAAGTGATCTTGACTAGGTTGGTGTCCACTGATCTACAGTCATGGAATAAAGGGATACTGTAGGTCACTCCAGAATGAAAGTTTGTCAGGGGTTTTCCCTAAAAGTAGTCTAATAATGAGAGCCAACTTACAATGTCATTTGTGTTGTAGATCAAGCTATATACAGTGGGGCAAAAAAGTATCTAGTCAGCCACCAATTGTGCAAGTTCTCCCACTTAAAAAGATGAGAGAGGCCTGTAATTTTCATCATAGGTACACTTCAACTAAAAAAAATCCAGAAAATCACATTGTAGGATTTTTAATGAATTTATTTGCAAATTATGGTGTAAAATAAGTATTTGGTCAATAACAAAAGTTTATCTCAATACTTTGTTATATAGCCTTTGTTGGCAAACGTTTTCTGTAAGTCTTTACAAGGTTTTCACACACTGTTGCTGATATTTTGGCCCATTCCTCCATGCAGATCTCCTCTAGAGCAGTGATGTTTGGGGCTGTTGCTGGGCTACACAGACTTTCAACTCCCTCCAAAGATTTTGAAATGCTTCTTACGAAGCCACTCCTTCGTTGCCCGGGCGGTGTGTTTGGGATCATGCTGAAAGACCCAGCCACGTTTCATCTTCAATGCCCTTGCTGATGGAAGGAGGTTTTCACTCAAAATCTCACGATACATGGCCCCATTCATTCTTTCCTTTACACGGATCAGTTGTCCTGGTCCCTTTGCAGAAAAAAACAGCCCCAAAGCATGATGTTTCCACCCCCATGCTTCACAGTATGTATGGTGTTCTTTGGATGCAACTCAGCATTCTTTGTCCTCCAAACACGACGAGTTGAGTTTTTACCAAAAAGTTATATTTTGGTTTCATCTGACCATATGACATTCTCCCAATCTTCTTTTGGATCATCCAAATGCTCTCTAACAAACTTCAGACGGGCCTGGACATGTACTGGCTTAAGCAGGGGGACACGTCTGGCACTGCAGGATTTGAGTCCCTGGCGGTGTAGTGTGTTACTGATGGTAGGCTTTGTTACTTTGGTCCCAGCTCTCTGCAGGTCATTCACTAGTTCAAACAGGTGCCATTAATACAGGTAACGAGTGGAGGACAGAGGAGCCTCTTAAAGAAGAAGTTACAGGTCTGTGAGAGCCAGAAATCTTGCTTGTTTGTAGGTGGCCAAATACTTATTTTCCACCATAATTTGCAAATAAATTCATTAAAAATCCTACAATGTGATTTTTCTGGATTTTTTTTCTCATTTTGTCTGTCATAGTTGAAGTGTACATATGATGAAAATTACAGGCATCTCTCATCATTTTAAGTGGGAGAACTTGCACAATTGGTGGCTGACTAAATAATTTTTTGCCCCACTGTACCTAAATCCCCAACAATAAGAAAGATAAACATTGTCTGAAATTGGGAAATTAGATGGTGCCTGTCTTTTCAATTTTACATTACTACCTAAAAGATCTGAAAACGTCGGACAAACTTATATTTTGGAGTGAACTATCACTTTAACTTCCTACTACTTGTAAATATCTATAACAGTCCATTTGAGTGATCCCCGGAATCTTGTAGCTCCCAGTTGTTGCAGTCGTAAAGATGACATGAATGCGTTCAAGTGAGTAAACTCTTAATAGCTGACAATGTGTCAAACCTCAGACTGTATGGGTCAAACTAGCGACATTATGCACATTTGTAAAAGGTCAGTGATGAAACTTCACAACTCGTAAACTGGGGTATCATCAGTTTCCCACTTTGAACTAGGACTTAGAGGGTCGTTCAAGTGGTTTTTCAGTTTCTATAATATTTTTTACATTTCTGACAGGACTCGAATGCACCATAGGACAGAGATATGAATATGAAAATATGACACAAGTCATTTCAGTACAGGCTGCTATGATGAATAAGCGTGTGTGAATTTCACAAATCTAGCCAGGCCTGGTTTCTTCTGGTTTCTCCTGGTCTCCTGGTTTCCCCTGGTTTCTCTTCAGTCCTCTTGCAGTTTGCATGTGATTCATAGGGCTGTGCAGTTCTAAATGTGGGCATCTGTAATTAGGTCATACTAGCTTCTGTCCCGCTCTCTCTCTCCCTCTCTCTGGCTCTCTTTCTCTGTCTCTCCCTTGCTCTGTCTCCCTCCATCCCTAGCAGTACAGTCTTGGATGGGTTCGCAATGAAGCAGCACAGTGTGTGGAAGAAAGCGGCGCACAGATTAAATGCCCTCTCTGCGAGACTGCTGAGGGGGAGGATACGCGTTAAAGCTTAGAAGCTTGAAATAGTCATCTCTATATTTGGTTCAGCAGAAAAATCGCAGGGGAAGAGAAATTGCATTTCTGTTTACAAGGCGTGGAGGGTACATTGTGAGGTCCAGGAAGCCTGGAAACCTTGGAAGCCCCCATGGCTAAGTGCTCTCTCTGTCTGTCTCATGTCCTCTCCCTCTGTCTCTCTGTCTCTCTCCCCTATCTCTCCAACTCTATCTGTCTCTCTCCCCCTTCTCTTTCTCCCTCTCTCTCCCCCTTTCCCTGTCTTCCTCTTTCTGTCTCCATCTCTCTTCCCCTCTCTCTGTCTCCCTCTCCCTCTACCCCCTCTCCCTGTCTCCCTCTTTCTGTCTCCATCTCTCTCTCTGTCTCCCTCTCTCCCTCCCCTCTCTCTCTGTCTCCCTCCTTCTACTCCCTCTCCCTCTCTGTCTCCCTCTCTCCATCCTCTCTGTCCCCCCTCTCTATCTCTGTCTCCCTCCCCCCTCTCTCCCTCTGTCTCGCTCTCTCTCTGGATCCTGACAGACAACAAACTAACCCCTGGCCTGATGGCTCTCTCTCTATACTGTCTGAAACACTTGCAGGAGAACAATAGAACAAAGGAAACCAAACCCAGACTTCTATGTCAACAGACAGCAACTAGATCTGAACGTCTTTAGAATATCTACTCCAATAATTTCATGTGTTTGCCTTTAAATTAAACAACATGCCAAGATAAAGAAAAGTGGAACGAAAAAGAGCAAAGTATGTGTGTCCCTTCTGTTTCTGTCTGAATTGTTTGGTGTATTTGTTTACTTGGTTGGGGAGACTAGGTTCTGAGCAGATTCCAAGGTTATTATAAAAAGCTATGTGTCTTTCTTTAGCTCAGTCAGTGATTGGGATCAGAAACAAGTAGAGTTACAAATTGTTCTAACATTACCAAAATTCTGAGGTTTTCCAGAAATCCCGTTTGGAAAATTCCCAGAATCAGGAGGGAAATAAGCTGAAAAGACAGAATCCTCCAACCAGACCTTCTGAAAAACTAGGAATTTTAGGAAAGTTATTAGAATTTTACAATGTTTGAAGTAAGAAACCTAACACTTGACTTCAGTCCTCCACCAGAACACTGTTTTCACACTACAATGCGGAGGCTGGTGGAGGAAGAAATGGGGAGGTCAGGCACATTGTATTGACTGGCATAACATAAGACATCAGGTCAGAACTTCTGACTTCAAAACTTCTGACAGGCATATCACAGCAATATACAAGCTACATAAGTGAGCTATCACATTAACAGTATTACATCACTTGCCACCTGCCACCAGTGTTCCAAATGAGTAGGGCTGGGAGAAAGTCCTGACTTCTTTTTGAACTGGTAGCATCAAGAGATTGATATTGTAGGCTACCTTCTCGAGCTACTTGTTTGACAGTCATCACATCTTGATACCTACAGAGCGTTCAGAAAGTATTCACACCCCTTGACTTATTCCACATGTTGTTGTTTTACAGCCGGAATTCAAAATGGATGAAATATTTTTTTTCTCTCACCCATCTACACACAATACCCCATAATGACAAAGTGAGAATGTTATATTTGTTTGTGCAAATGTATTGAAATGAAATGCATAAATATCGAATTAACATAAGTATTCACATGTTAGAATCATGTCTTCCTGGTCACATCTCTAAGAGCTGCACACCTAGATTGTACAATATTTGTCCATTATTATTTGTACAATTCTTCAAACTCTGTCAAGTTGGTTGTTGATCATTGCTAGACAGCCATTTTCAAGTCTTGCCATAGATTTTCAAGACAATTTAAGTCAAAACTGTAGCGAGGCCACTCAGGAACATTCAATGCTGTAGATTTGGCCTTGTGTTTTAGGTTATTGTCCTGCTGAAAGGTGAATTTGTCTCCCAGTGTTTTTATTTTTTTAAATTTGATTTATTAGGATCCCCTTTAGCCGACAGCAAGTGCGACAACTCGTCTTACTCGGCTCCGACATATAATGAAAGGCAGTCTGAATCAGGATTTCCTCTAGGATTTTGCCTGTGCTTAGCTCTATTTTGTTTATTTTCATCCTAAAAAACTATATGGTCCTTGACGATGACAAGCTTACCCTTGACATGATGCAGCCACCACCATGCTTGAAAATATGAAGAGTGTTACTCAGTGATGTGTGGTGTTCGGACATAAAGTTCATTTCTTTGCCACATTTTTTGCAGTTTTACTTTAGTGCCTTATTGCAACAGAATGCATGTTTTGGAATATTTGTATTCTGTACAGGCTTTCTTCTTTTCACTGTGTCACTCTGTAACTACAATGTTGTTGATGCAGCCTCAGTTTCCCCCTATCACAGCTATTAAAGTCTCAAACTATTTAAAAGTCACCATTGGCCTCATGATGAAATCCCTGAGCGGTTTCCTTCTTCTCCAGCAACTGAGATAGGAAGGACGCCTGTATCTTTGCAGTGACTGGATGTATTGATACACCAACCAAAGTGTAATTAATAAATTCACCATGCTTAAAGGGGTATTTTATGTCTACTTTAAAATATATATTATTTTACCTATCTACCATTGGAAAACCTCACTGGTCTTTGTGGTTGAATCTGTCTTTGCAATTCACTGCTTGACTGAGGGGCCTTACAGATAATTGTATGTGTGGGGTACAGAGATCAGGTATTCATTCAAGAATCATGTTTCCATGCAAGTAATTATGTTAAGCAAATGCTAACTTCTGATTTTATTTAGGCTTGCCATAACAAAGGGGTTGAATACTTAAGACATTTCACCTTTTTATTTTTTATTAATTAGTTAATATATATATATATATATATATAAAATATTTTACATTATGTTGTGTTGTGTGTAGGCCAGTGACACAACATCTCAATTTAATATAATTTAATTTTAAATGCAGGCTGTAACACAACAAAATGTTGAGAAAGTCAAGCGGTGTGAATGCTTTCTGGAGGCACTGTATATCATTTCAATGAATCATCTTATCACCACAAATTAAACTTCTAAGTGTGGGGATTGTCTGTGAACTGGCCTTTCACTGGATCATTGCTATGAGACACATAATGGCTTCTGCTGGCAAGCTTTTGACACGCAGACCTAATTGTAACGCACCTGTGTTAATTAGCTAATGATGGTTGAGATTGTAGAAGTGCCTGCAGTAGCTAGCTGAGTATAGGGAGTGAATTACAGGTTAATAGCCATAGTTTACTGTTACATGCACAATGTCTCCACCATTTGTCACAGTAATATGGAAATATGAAAAACAATATGGAAGACTATTCAGGAAAGTTTGATAGAATTTACCTTTGAAAGTTTGATAGAATTTACCTTTGCATAAACAAATATCCACATTGAAAGTCTCCGAGATCTATCAGGGTCCGGTTTCCTGACTGTGATGGAACTTAGGCTTACAAGGGTTTTACAGTGCCTTGCGAAAGTATTCGGCCCCCTTGAACTTTGCGACCTTTTGCCACATTTCAGGCTTCAAACATAAAGATATAAAACTGTATTTTTTTGTGAAGAATCAACAACAAGTGGGACACAATCATGAAGTGGAACGACATTTTTTGGATATTTCAAACTTTTTTAACAAATAAAAACTGAAAAATTGGGCTTCCCCCTAAAACTGGTCTGTGATTCTGACTGAAGAAGGCCCCCTGTTTAGTTGTGAATGCTCTTAACATTGTTATAGCAATGAAACAGAATTAAGGTTTTTATTAGCTTCTTGTTTTTTTATTGTGACTTATTTTTATTGTGACATATTTGTATTGTTACATATTTTTATTGTGACATATTTTTATTGTGGCATTTTTTATGTGACATATTTTTATTGTGACATATTTTTATTGTGACATATTTGTATTGTGCTTTATGGTAAAGAGAGAGACACAGTTTGGGAAGAAAGTGTGTGTGTCTATTTAACGCCAGTGTGTATCTAACTGATAGAATAAAAGCTCTCCAGGGAACTTCTGTTATTTTTACTGCAGTTGAATCTCTCTACAGCTCGAGCCTTAGTACTAGCTGAAGTAGGTTTATACTAAATGCTAAACATGTTATGGAGTCTATGAAGTCTATGAAGCTTTAAGACTGACCTTTGGGCTGTGTTTTTGTCTGTCCCCAGTGTGTGTGTGTGTGTGTGTGTGTGTGTGTGTGTGTGTGTGTGTGAGAGAGAAAAGAGACGGGCAGAGTTTTAAGTGTGCTTCAAGTGTCAGTCTCGCTGGGTATGTGCGCCTGAGCGTGAGTGTGGCCTGCGTGTGATCATCCCCTCTCTCCTTATACCATGCATGTGTGTGCGAGAGAGAGAGAGGCATGGAGAGCGATTTGTGTAGTTCCTGCCCCGTTCGTGCGCACCCTGAGCTCTGATTGGCTGGCGTTTCCATGGCGACGGCAGCTCTGGTGAAATGCAGGGGGAGGGAGGTTGTGGGACGGTTTTGCTGGAGCAGCTGCACGTCAGTGTTGGCTAAAGGCTGGAGCTGCTCTGTCTCACGTCCCCTTGTGAGCGTAGGGAGAGGCTGCCTGACATGCAGGTATGCTGGCCTGGAGAGTGAGAGAGAGAACCAGGGGCCAGGGGCCTACCACTGGAACTCAAAGCCCAGAGACAGCACCCTCCACTGGGGGAGAGGGGGAAGAGTGAGGGCACAGATGGGGAGAGCAATAAAACATGGGTTGTGCATGAACAGAGAGGGAGGGGGAGGGAATGAAAAAGCGAGAATGAGAAAGCGAGAGAGAGAGCCATCTATAGGGAAAGACAGAAACAAAGATAGGAGAATAGAATTAAATAATAATAATAATACAATACAGAATATAATAAAAAAAATACATGGAAAATTTAACAGCAATAAATTAAATTGATTTCATTTATGTTTCAACAACTAATACCCTACAAGTACATTTGATGCTGGTTTCTCAGACACAGATTCCACCCAGTCCTGGACTTAAAGCCACTTTCAGTGGAGATTCTCCATGGAGCATCTTCATGTCTGGGGCTAGGTACCCATTCAAACGGATGAAGTAGAGCAATAGCTATTCCTTGAAAGGGGTCGTCCTCTGGATTTGTTTCTTGCCTTGAGAAAGATTCTGTGTTCATTTCAGAATTCAAATAGGCCTACAGGAGTGACAATATCACTCCAGAACATCTGTGTTTGACAATAATTAAATATATTGGAACATAACGATTTTAATGTTTTTGTTTGTTTAGCTTTAAAGGCCCAGTGCAGTCAAAATGCTGTTGGTCCTTTGTTTTATATCATATTGTACAATAGCTGATGAAGCTAACACTGTAAAAGTGTGAAAACATTAGATCAGTTATATTTCCTGATAGTTGCTAGTTGAAAACACAATTGACACAAGACCTTCTGATCTACAGGTTTGCATGGGCGGTAGTTTTGGCTTTCTATGGTGATGCCACCATGCAGTAAATTGGTTAAAGGGGAAGTGCAGTTAAATGCGTGATTTCCTATTTTATTAATGATATGTCCACTCTATGAGGTCGATATAACACTCTGAAATTGTGAAAATGATGATAATGCTCTTTTGGTGTAAGAGCTGTTTTGAAAAAAATGCCTGGAATTTCAGCCTGTTCAGGTGGGATGGAGTTTTTGGTCCAGATGCCACAATCTGATTATAATAGACCGCTCACCTGGGTAAGTGTGTGGGCTCTACACCATCCTGTCAGCCAATCGGGGCTGTGTATGTAATAACTTCCAATTTGTTTCCTAACACCCACACAATTATATTGAGAATTTCAAGGGACAAAAGAGTCATAGGAAAATAAATGAAAGATATGTATATTTTGGAGTTATTTACATTAAATAAACGTGCACAGTGATGCATTGGACATGCAGTGATGATTTAAAAATGTAATTAAAAAGACTGCATGTGGGTTTTAATAGACCAATAACAAATAGAGTTCCAAACATGTTTGCCAATAACAAACAGTTTTCAGTTTTCCCTGCCCCACTCAAACCATTCCCAGACAGTCCGAGTGAAATTCTTGCTTGAGAAATAGTTCTTTGCTATAAAACTAATTTTGCACATTTTTATGGAAATCTGTTACATTCAGGTACTTAATTGTTACCCAGAAATGATTTGATTATGATATAAAAATGGTCTTTAAAGGAAAACAAATAATTCAGTTGGACAACTTTGTACCTAACCAAAGTTGTACTGTAATGTTACTGTAGTTTTTATAGCTAGTAAGCTAGCCCTGGTTTAACGATTCAGTGGGTTTAACGATTCACAAGTGCATTACGCCACCATCGTTTGCATTCTAGCCTTGAGTTAGCCAGCTTGCCCATCATCATGACACTCTTCTATACAATTGGTGTTTCTACATTTATGAAACATGTAACATGAAACAATCACACAAGTTGAAACAAAATCAATTAAGGATATTAATGAGTTTTGAGAGCTTGGGTTTGGTGGTGGGAACCTTGTGAAAGCACTAGCCTTTCGCAACTAGCTTACAAACTAAATAGCAGAGCCAGAGTTTAAATGTTATAATTTTGTGACAGAGCTGTGTGACAAGGAAAGTGTCACATATTGTGAAATTGTAAGTCTCGCAAACGATTCTGTTTTACATTGACGTGTTTGGCACCGTGTTTTAGATGATTTCTGGACCCCAACAAGTCTGTTCTGAAAGTGTGTAAGGTTGTTTAGGATGAGGCTAAACTGAAAAATGTGTTTGTTTATGTGAAGAACATTTATGCAAATACTTTTTCAGGTCTACTAAAGTATGCATGGCTAATTTAGTCTCAAAAACAAAAAAGTGGCATTCTCTCAAAGAAATGCAAATGCAAGCTAATCTCTCAAAAATTATTCCAACTATATTAAGGCATTGTCTGCCAATGCCTAGCTTGTCACTGTCTACTAGCCAGACTAGCCAGCTAACCCGCTAGCTAGGCTAGCCTGCTTGCTAACCCGCTAGCCAGACTAGCTAGTCTGCTAACCCGCTGGTCAGACTAGCCTGCTAACCCACTAGAAAGAGAGGCTGTCGAGCCAAGCTAGCTCTCCATCATCTCCCAACTCCACGGGGAAGCGAAAGGGAGGCAGAGGGAGCATGGATTTTTTTGTTTGTGGGTTTGCACTAGCTATTCTAGAATCAGGCTTGAGCTCTGAATGTATTAAAATCCTAGCAACACTCTTGATTGCTGGGTTCACATGGTTTTGCCACCACAATGGTTTAAATTCAATAGACTAGGGACTATTTGGTGTGATAAAATCATGCTCAATTACTAGTCAGTCAGCAAGCAAATGATTTTCGGTGACTTCTCTTTTTTGTTTAGCAAGACTAAACTTATTTTAGTTGTATGTGTGATTTCTGTTATTCTACAAACTCATACTTTTGTTTCCTGATTCAAACTGTATCTATCCCAGATGAAGTTGGAGGGAAGATGCAACAATGTTTGGAAGACAAGTTTGAAGAAAATAGAGACAGGTCTGCACAGGTGGGTCTGTTCCCCTTACCTCATATCACACACACACACACACACACACACACACACACGCACGCACGCGCGCACGCACGCACGCACGCACGCACGCACGCACGCACACACACACACACACACACACACACACACACACACACACACACACACACACACACACACACACACACACACACACACGCACAGAACAAAAACTTCCTCTTTGTGAGATCTTGTTGAAACATGTTTACAGCGGATCTCTAACATTTTCTCAGTATCTAGCCAGGGAGCGAGAGGAGCGGCCACAGCTTATGAAACCGTGGCCCCTGCTGTTCAAGTTTAAACAAGCAAACACACCAAAGGGGAGAGTACATGCCGTCTGTGCCACTTGACCATGCGTGTCAACCACTTTTGGAAGGTCTTATGTGGTCACAATTGAGCGGTGTGTGTATGAGGCCTCTGCTTTTGAACATGAAACTGCATGTCAATTGAAGGGACATTTAACCTATTTGGACATCGCTTTATGGCCATAGTACAGAATATTGCTGTAATGCAGTGAATTCGTCCAGAGCTCACAGAACAAATCATACAAGAGTTGCTTACGTTAATGATCACAGTAACTGTCTTTTACATATTGAGTTGGCTTTAAAAGTAGCTCATGATTATTTAGTATAATCCAGAATACCCCATCAACTATCTCATGATGCGAGGGAGCAGAACAAAAGTCAGGTTTTAGCGAGTAGTCTAACTAAACTAAAACTTTCAGAAACTTCTCACAAACAGCTTTTCAGAACTTCAGTATCCATTTTCTGTCACGTACATTGTCATGTACTGCTCACAATCCAGTCAGTGAATGATGGACGTTTCAGTTCTTTTATCTTTGATTTTTTCAGAGTAGTTTGAAAACTGACTTCAAATCTGGATGCTCCCTTATTAATATCCCAGAGTGGATTTTAAGACAGCTGTTCCCTGGGATGTAAACTGACAGCTTTCGGCCCCCTTGCACCGTCAGAATTGTTCTTTGTCGGGTTTGCTTTGCGATTTCGTGTTTGGTCACTGATGTTCAAGAGTAGGTCCCAGGATTCCGTCGCGATTATCTGTCTCGTCGTCAAATTTCCTGGAGATACCACACCAGGGTGTCTGTCCACAGGGAAATACTTGGATGCTTTCCATTTCAGGAATGTGCATTGAACATTAAAAAGATAATATACCTTCATCACAGAAATGTTGACTGTCAGAAATCGTATAAAAAGATAACGGGGAGGAAAACGTGCCTGTAAATGTCTCGCCTACATTTTGACTATGATGCATACTTGTTCCTAAACCAAATGTATATGAAGTCGGCTCATTATGACCTGTAGGTTGTTGGAAAACAAATATTGTTTATTCACATTTTTACTTTGAAGCTGCAACATGTAACTTTTTGGATGACCTGACCAAATCCACATACAAATGTTTGTTATAGATTTCTCATTCTCATTTACAGCAAGTATAAGAAGCGCTATTTCTATGATTCCTGTTCTTAAGTTAAGTTTATGTCTTTTACTTTGGGTTTTTTGTACACCAGATTCAAACAGCTGAAAATACAATATTTGCAGTAATGGAAAAGATACTTCACAGCGGTTTAGATGTTACATGATTCTCAACACTATACTTGCTTGTTTTGTCACATAAACTGAAAGTATGCTAACTATTAGCATTTTAGCAACCAGGAAACCGTGGAGCAATTTCTGCATCGTCCATCTTTAATTTTAAAGTTTGCTTTATGATTTGGGACTGTGTTTTACCAGTATAGTTATATTCCATGGGTTGGGGTTAGTGTATGCATAAAAATAAACACACTGAAAAATAGAATCAGTATCCTACTTTACAATAAAATCCACACTGCCTAAAAATATGACTGAGTGACCCTCCCTCCCTCCCTCCCTCCCTCCCTCCCTCCCTCCCTCCCTCCCTCCCTCCCTCCCTCCCTCCCTCCCTCCCTCCCTCCCTCCCTCCCTCCCTCCCTCCCTCCCTCCCTCCCTCCCTCCCTCTATCCATTTCTCTCTCTCGCTGTCGCCCTCTCCCCCTGCGACCCAGTTTGTGCAGACTTCCCCTTAGCAATGGTTAGCAATGGTTAGTATTGGAAGCCTCACCCCACTGCCTCAGTGGACGCTGGCGGAATGCAGCAGTAACAATGGCTTCTCAATCACCCACGCTAACGCTAGCTAACGCTAGGTGGGTGGGTTGGTGGGCTGTGGGCCAGGGAGACTGGACCAGGCTCCACTAACCTTTCAGCCGGAAAAATAATAAAGGAATAAAACTGTCAGTGCAGAGATAGAGGACAAGAGGAGAAGGGAGGAGGAGTGGAAATAGGCTATGTGTGTGTGTGCCTGCCTGCCTACAGTATGTGTGTGTCACCTTCCTGCCTATGCATGTGTGTGAAAGAGAGAGAGAGAGAGAGGGTGACTGTCTGTGCGTTGATGGAAAGGTAGAATGAAAGGGGAGGGGCCTACGGGTGATAAACAAATCTCGACATGTTCTCCACGCTCATTTGCATAAAGGCCCCTCCGGCAGTTGACGGGCGCCTCTGCAGACAGGGCCCCGTTCCTCTCCCTCTCCCTCTCCATGCTCCTTCTGCTTTAAGAGGGCTGGAGAGGGAGGGAGTGGAAGGGCCTGTGGGAGGAGGAGGAGGAAAGGAGAAGGGGGAGGGAGATGGGTAGGGGGTAGAAGAAGAAGAAGAAGAAGAAGAAGAAGAAGAAGGAGAAGGGTTGGCCGGTGCATTGCGCTCCCCTGTGTTCTAATTGAGAAATATCCTCCACTCAGTGCTCCTTTATGAGGCACTGGAGCGCACACAGTGAGTGAGATGGAAGGAGAAAAAGAGAGGGAGAGAAGGGAGGGGGCGAGAGAGGGAAAGGGTGAGGGAGGGGTTGAGCGAGAGGGAGAAAGCTGGAGAGATGCACAGGGAAGTGATTTGTGGTCGTGATGACACCTTGCGTGTCAGTGGTGCCTGTACATTAGAGAGGCAGGGAAATGCACTATCCCCTCTCTGTGGTTGTATGTGATATGAGAGGAAGGGAAAAATTATCACTGTGAACAAAGCATCCAAAAGGGATGTGCTGTATCTAATATAATAATAGAGTCATCTATCTAATAGGTTTAAATCGTGCAGTTAAAATATAGAATTTTAAAATATATTTTGAAAGAAGGATTTTACATCAATTCTGTGTGTACCACATATCCTCTTTCTAACTAGAGCCTCAAAATGTTCACTTTGTGCTTTCCGTACTTCCACAATTCCAAACATAATGTTATGGAGTACAACCACTCAAAGCACTCGAAAACACGTAAAAACTACTTTAATGATTAAACTACTTTAATGAGTGTACAAAATATTAAGGACACCTGATCTTTCCATGACATAGACTGACCAGGTGAATCCAGGTGAAAGCTATGAACACTTATTGATGGACCACCATGTCTCAGTTGTCCCAAGACTTAAGCATGCTTCTTTAACCTGTCTCCTCCCCTTCATCTACACTGGATGAAGTGGATTTAAGTGACTTCAATAAGGGATCATAAATTTCTCCTGGATTCACCTGATCAGTCTATGTCATGGAAACAGCTAGATGTTCATAATATTTTGTAGACTCAGTATATAGCCTAATAAGCAGCACATTCTACAACTTTAATCAATTACAAATTACATGACACTCCCCTGGACTAGATTTTAAAACATTCTAAGCTCACCCCGTGACTAGGTTTTAAAATATTCTCAACTCACCCCTTGACTAGGTTTTAAAACATTCTAAGCCCTCCCCTTGACTAGATTTTAAAACATTCTAAGCCCTCCCCTTGACTAGATGTTAAAACATTCTAAGCCCTCCCCTTGACTAGATTTTATAACATTCTAAGCCCTCCCCTTGACTAGATTTTAAAACATTCTAAGCCCTCCTCTTGACTAGATGTTAAAACATTCTAAGCCCTCCCCTGGACCAGATTTTAAAACATTCTAAGCCCTCCCCTGGACTAGATTTAAAAAAATTCTAAGCCCTCCCCCTTGACTAGATTTTATAACATTCTAAGCCCTCCCCTTGACTAGATTTTATAACATTCTAAGCTCTCCCCTGGACTAGATTTTAAAACATTCTAAGCCCTCAAATCAAATCAAATTTTATTTGTCACATACACATGGTTAGCAGATGTCAATGCGAGTGTAGCGAAATGCTTGTACTTCTAGATCCGACAATGCAGTAATAACCAACGAGTAATCTAACCTAACAATTTCACAACAGCTACCTTATACACACAAGTGTAAAGGGATGAAGAATATGTACATAAAGATATATGAATGAGTGATGGTACAGAACGGCATAGGCAAGATGCAGTAGATGGTATCGAGTACAGTATATACATATGAGATGAGTAAAGTGGCTAGTGATACTTGTATTACATAAAGATTGCAAGATGCAGTAGGTGGTATAGAGTACAGTATTTTTATTTTTTTATTTAAGCTTTATTTAACCAGGAAGGGCTCATTGAGATTAAAATCTCTTTTTCAAGAGCGCCCTGGCCAAGATAGGCAGCACCAAGTCATTACAACACAATTACAGACAGACAACATGAAAAACTACAAGTAATCTAGTAAATCCATTGAATTCACAAGAGTATAAAACAGCAAATTAAAAACAGTGACAGGTCAGGGAATCAGCCTCAAATCCTTCATCAGTGATTTAAAACCACCAATCGGGACAAGTTCTTCCAGTTTAAAAGTATTTTGTAAGGTGTTCCAAGACGATGGCGCAGAGTACATTAAAGCACTTTTACCAAATTCAGTTCGGACATTTGGAACAGTTAGCAGGATAAAGTCCAGCGAACGAAGAGACGACCCACCACATTTCTGAACAATAAAAATGCACAAATAAAAAGGTAGTGAACCCAAAATGGCTTTGTAAAACATATGTTATATACATATGAGTAAATACAAGTATATACATATGAGATGAGTAATGTAGGGTATGTAAACATTATATTAAGTGGCATTGTTTAAAGAGGCTAGTGATACATTTTTTACATGTATGGCAGCAGCCACTCAATGTTAGTGGTGGCTGTTTAACAGTCTGATGGCCTTGAGATAGAAGCTGTTTTTAAGTCTCTCGGTCCCTGCTTTGATGCACCTGTACTGAACTCGCCTTCTGGATGATAGCGGGGTGAACAGGCAGTGGCTCGGGTAGTTGTTGTCCTTGATGGTCTTTATGGCCTTCCTGTGACATCGGGTGGTGTAGGTATCCTGGAGGGCAGGTAGTTTGCCCCCGGTGATGCATTGTGCAGACCTCAATACCCTCTGGAGAGCCTTACGGTTGTGGGCGGAGCAGTTGCCGTACCAGGCGGTGATACAGCCCGGTAAAATGCTTGCGATTGTGCATCTGTAAAAGTGTGTGAGTGCTCTTGGTGACAAGCCAAATTTCTTCAGCCTCCTGAGGTTGAAGAGGCGCTGCTGTGCCTTCTTCACCACGCTGTCTGTGTGGGTGGACCAATTCAATTTGTCTGTGATGTGTACGCCAAGGAACTTATAACTTTCTACCCTTTCCACTACTGTCGCATCGATGTTGTTAGGGGGGTGCTCCCTCTGCTGTTTCCCGAAGTCCACGATCATCTCCTTTGTTTTGTTGACGTTGAGTGTGAGGTTATTTTCCTGATACCACACTCCGAGGGCCCTCACCTCCTCCCTGTAGGCCGTCTTGTCGTTGTTGGTAATCAAGCCTACCACTGTAGTGTCGTCTGCAAACTTGATGATTGAGTTGGAGGCGTGCATGGCCACGCAGTCGTTGGTGAACAGGGAGTACAGGAGAGGGCTCAGAACGCACCCTTGTGGGGCCCCAGTGTTGAGAATCAGCGGGGTTTTAGATGTTGTTACCTACTCTCACCACCTGGGGGCGGCTCGTCAGGAAGTCCAGTACCCAGTTGCACAGGGCGGGGTCGAGACCCAGGATCTCGAGCTTGATGACGAGTTTGGAGGGTACTATGGTGTTAATAAGTCCTCCCCTGGATCAGATTTTAAAACACAATAAGCCCTCCCCTGGACTAGATTTTAAAACATTCTAAGCCCTCCCCTTGACTAGATTTTAAAACACAATAAGCCCTCCCCTGGACTAGATTTTAAAACACAATAAGTCCTCCCCTGGACTAGATTTTAAAACACAATAAGCCCTCCCCTGGACTAGATTTTAAAACATTCTAAGCCCTCCCCTTGACTAGATTTTAAAACACAATAAGCCCTCCCCTGGACTAGATTTTAAAACACAATAAGCCCTCCCCTTGACTGATATTGAAAAAGCAAGACCCTCGCCCATTTTCTTCTGGACAGTCATACTGTAAAGTCATACTGTAAATCCATCCTTATAAATGTTTATTAATGTTCAGAAATAATGAAATACTCATCTATTAACACTACACTATTTATAAATAGTTTATTAATGGTTATTCATAAAATATATTAACATGTTACGCCACTTTCTATAAAGGTGAGTCATAAGTAGTCCAGCAGAAACGTCTGGCTGGGTCTGTCCATGCTGGAGACTCCTAGGACCACTTCTCCTGCTTCCCATGAGATGGAATGTTTTGTTGACCCTCCCTTTCCAGCATGCAGTTACTGTAAATGATGGTGTAATTTCAAACTCCATGCCACATTCTTAATGACAGTTATTGAAAAGGGTTGATATTATGTGCTGTAACTCCCAGATACTTTTCTAACCCGCTACTGACATGAACTCTAGTATATTTATAACACTGTTGCTTCCTCACGTTTGTGGACCTAGAAAATATTTGCAAGTTTGCCACTATTCATTAGAACAGCATTTCATTTTCCTTAGCATAAGCTCGTTTAAAGGCGTTATGGCGGGATATGTTTGTATTTATAGATTACAGTATATGTTTTGTTGTACATGAGTACTATGGGAGCTACTGTTGGAAGTGCAGAACTCAAGAACTCACACATTTCATTTGGGCTGATAAACGTGAAACTCTCATGATCGTGACTACAGAATGATTGAAATGGCATCATTACATGCCTGACCATGTCAGAAATCATCATACATTTCAGATTGCTACACATTTGTTCAGATGTTGGACACTTTGAAAAGTTCACCGCATACCACAGTTTTAGAATGGGGACATGGTCCCATAGATTTATACCAGCAGAGGTGCACCAGTCAAGTCTCTGACTACAAGCCATCACAGTTGTAGAATGGGGACATGGTCCCATAGATTTATACCAGCAGAGGTGCACCAGTCAAGTCTCTGACTACAAGCCAACACAGTTGTAGAATGGGGACATGGTCCCATAGATTTATACCAGCAGAGGTGCACCAGTCAAGTCTCTGACTACAAGCCATCACAGTTGTAGAATGGGGACATGGTCCCATAGATTTATACCAGCAGAGGTGCACCAGTCAAGTCTCTGACTACAAGCCAAAACAGTTGTAGAATGGGGACATGGTCCCATAGATTTATACCAGCAGAGGTGCACCAGTCAAGTCGCTGACTACAAGCCAACACAGTTGTAGAATGGGGACATGGTCCCATAGATTTATACCAGCAGAGGTGCACCAGTCAAGTCTCTGACTACAAGCCACCACAGTTTTAGAATGGGGACATGGTCCCATAGATTTATACCAGCAGAGGTGCACCAGTCAAGTCTCTGACTACAAGCCACCACAGTTTTAGAATGGGGACATGGTCCCATAGATTTATACCAGCAGAGGTGCAACAGTCAAGTCTGTGACTACAAGCCAAAACAGTTTTAGAATGGGGACATGGTCCCATAGATTTATACCAGCAGAGGTGCACCAGTCAAGTCTGTGACTACAAGCCAACACAGTTTTAGAATGGGGACATGGTCCCATAGATTTATACCAGCAGAGGTGCACCAGTCAAGTCTCTGACTACAAGCCAACACAGTTGTAGAATGGGGACATGGTCCCATAGATTTATACCAGCAGAGGTGCACCAGTCAAGTCTCTGACTACAAGCCAACACAGTTTCATCTGGAAGTACGTGGGAATTTATCAATGAAAGCCCTCCTGGTATCCACCTTGTACTACTACAGTCATATTACATAAAAACACTCTAGCCTTCAAACGACCCCGTAGGCAGTGGCAGACTTCGCCTGTGCTGTGTGTATAACATATCGTCGAATCATGAATATGCAGACCAATAATGGGTCCCCGTCTTAAACTGTGGAGGCACATCTGGGAACAGATGTTTTCGGCATCTGCGTTGCACCACGGTACCGTATTAAACACAACACGGCTCTCCTTGTGTGATTTCCTTCCTGCTGTGTAGTACCAGACGTTCACTGGTTAAAGGGCATTCAGGTTAAAGGGCATCGCCAACGGCTGTCTTGTTGCTGGATTCCCACCCACTGTGATTCAGACAAACTGCTAATGCTAGGCTAAAGTGCTAAAGCTAGGCTAGTCCCATGCTCCATGATTCCCATTGCTGTGCCACATTGTAGGCCAAGAAGCAAGAGGGATATGGCATGGAGATGACCTAGCACTGTCTCTGAAACACCCCTAACTGTTACCATTCAGTTTTGTCTGGGAAAAATACAAAACTCATATATTAAAGACAGTGGAGGCTCTGGCTATCGTATTTATTGTACTTCTAATCTTCAGGTAAAATAAAGGAAACACTTGAATAAACGAGGGATACAAAGTATATTGAAAGAAGGTGTAATTAAGCAATACCATCCCATCATGCTTGCGGTCATGTATAAAACATTCCCAGTTGCCCATTATTTTGGCTACCGTGGAGGATGAGATCTCAGTGACTTTGAAAGGCAGAACTCAAAGGAGCATAGGGGATTTAAAATATTTATATATATATATATATATATATATATATATATATATATATATATATATTTCACCTTTATTTAACCAGGTAGGCCAACTGAGAACAAGTTCTCATTTACAACTGTGACCTGGCCTAGATAAAGCAAAGCAGTGCGACAAAAAGCACCAACACAGAGTTACACATAGGATTAACAAAAGTACATTCAATAACAATAGAAAAATCTATACAAAGTGTGTGCAAGTGGAGTAAGGAGGTAAGGCAATAAATAGGCCTTAACAGCGAAGAAATTACAATTTAGCAAATTAACACTGGAGTGCTAGATGTGCAGGTGATGATGTGCAAATAGAAATACTGGTGTGCAAAAAAGCAAACAAAGTTAATAAAAACAATATGGGGATGAGGTATGTAGTTGGATGGGCTATTTACAGATGGGCTGTGTACAGCTGCAGGGATTGGTAAGCTTCTCAGATAGCTGATGCTTAAAGTTAGTGAGGGAGATGTAAGTCTCCAACTTCAGCGATTTTTGCATTTCGTTCCAGTCACATTGGCAGCAGAGAACTGGAAGGAAAGGTGGCCAAAGTATGTGTTGGCTTTGGGGATGACCAGTCAGTGAGATATACCTGCTGGAGCGCGTGCTACGGGTCGGTGTTGTTATGGTGACCAGTGAGCTGAGATAAGGAAGAGCTTTACCAAGCAAAGACTTATAGATGACCTGGAGCCAGTGATTCTGGCGACGAATATGCAGCGAGGGCCAGCCGACGTAGGCATACAGGTCGCAGTGGTGGGTAGTATATGGTGCTTTGGTGACAAACAGATGGCACTGTGATAGACTGCATCCAATTTGTTGAGTAGAGTTTTGGAGGCTATTTTGTAAATAACATCGCCGAAGTCGAGAATCGGTAGGATAAGTCCGTTTTACGAGGGTATGTTTGGCAGCGTGAGTGAAGGAGGCTTTGTTGTGAAATAGGAAGCCGATTCGAGATTTCATTTTGGATTGGAGATGCTTAATATGAGTCTGGAAGGAGTGTTTACAGTCTAGCCAGACACCTAGGTATTTGTAGTTGTCCACATATTCTGTCAGAACCGTCCAGAGTAGTGATGCTGGACGGTCGGACGGGCGGGTGCGGGCAGCAACATCTAAATGCATGTTTTATTTATTTCACCTTTATTTAACCAGGTAGACAAGTTGAGAACAAGTTCTCATTTACAACTGCGACCTGACAAAGATAAAGCAAAGCAGTTCAACACATACAACAACACAGAGTTACACATGGAATAAACAAACATACAGTCAATAATATAGTAGAAAAAGTCTATATACAGTGTGTGCAAATTAGGTAAGATAACGAAGATAAGGGTGTTGGAGGCTATTTTGTAAATGGCATTGCCGAAGTCGAGGAACGGTAGGATGGTCAGTTTGACGAGGATATGTTTGGCAGCATGAGTGAAGGATGCTGTGTTACGAAATTGGAAGCTGATTCTAGATTTCATTTTGGATTGGAGATGAGGGTGTGTGTGTGTGTGTGTGTGTGTGTGTGTCTCATTCACCAGAGCTCAACCCAATTCAACATTTATGGGTGATTCTGGAGCAACGCCTGAGACAGCGTTTTTCCACCACCATCAACAAAACACCAAATTATGGAATTTCTCGTGGAAGAATGGTGTCGCACCTGTCCAATAGAGTTTCAGACACTTGTAGAATCTATTGAAGCTGTTCTGGTGGCTCGTGGTGGCTTTATTTCAGCAGTTACCTGTATGTAAATTATGTATTTCTACTTCCTGATGTTACAGAAGTTAGAGGTCATACCTGTTGGATCTTAACCTGAAAACCAAACTTCTCTATCACATCGGTTGATTGGTTGGGGATCTCATACCTACTGACATTGGTAAAGATCTCAACATGCATGTCTGTCTCACTCTTCATGACTATACACAAGGGCTGTGTTCATTAGGGGATGCAATGGACACTGCTTTAAAATGTTTTGCAACAAAAAATAAAATGAGTGTTTCTTACTGGCCAATTATACAACACAATTGTCTGCATTGTCCAATCATACAACACAATTGTCTGCATTGTCCAATCATACAAGAACAACATAGATAAGAAGCAAGAGGGATACTGAGATAGACTGTATGTGTTTGAAAGCAAGAGAGAGAGAGAGAGAGAGAGAGTGACCTTCAGACAATTTAAGTTGTAGATTTCCCCTCTAATTTTGTTTCATTCCCGCGGTCGGTCGGGGCTCCACGGTATATACAAGGTTTAAGCATGACTGTAACTCCAAACCCATTACAGACCACTCTTCCCCTCCACCCCCTTCGATGAGACTGAGCCAAACATAAAGGAGAAGGGAATTAGCCCCAAGAGTCCCCTATACTGTACATGCACTCAGAAAAAGATATTAGACATGGATTTACAGGTGCATAGAGGCACAGCATATCATACTTTCCCCGGACATAATATCACCCTTTATGGAGCTTAGGGGCTGCCTCTCATGTGTGTTTCAAAGTGTCTCCAAACTTTTCTAAAGTTCAAATTCAGGAATAAGCTCTTCAGCAAAGTTGTGATGGGAAAGTGTCACTTAGCATGAAGTCATTTTGATGTATATTGTGTCCATAGTCAGTTTTTTATGGACTTAAAAGCACCAGGACATACAGTAACAGTCAAAAGTTTGGACACACCTACTTATTCCAGTGTTTTTCTTTACTTTGACTATTTTATACATTGTAGAAAAATAGTGAAGACATCAAAACTATGAAATAGCACATATGGAATCATGTAGTAAACAAATCCAAATATAATTTGTATGTGAGATTCTTCAAAGTAGCCACTCTTTGCCTTGATGACAGCTTTGCACACTATTGGCATTCTCTCAACCAGCTTTCATGAGGTAGTCACCTGGAATGCATTTCAATTAACAGGTAAGGGACACATCCAATGGAGTTAGTACACTAAATTAGTGCAAAAAGGTCATTCACAAAAATGATTTATAGAAATAAGTTAAAGTATTAAAGTAGAGTAAAATTAAAGTAACTTTTTAAAGTGCATTTAAAGTTACTTTTTACCTAAAGGTACAATGCATTGTGGTTATAACTTATTATAAGAGTTGCTAGAAGCTTATATGAGCCATTTATCATCTCTTAGTAATGATTCTGTCTAAATAACAACCAGTGTGACGCAGTTGAAAAATTCGTACATATTATAAGCTTTATAATAAGACATTACCCAAGCTGATACGTGCTTATAAAAAGTCATTATACCGCCAAGCTTTAAGGAAAGTGTAACCGAGATTTGCTTCATTGAGTTACCGTAAAGGTTTACCGTAAAACAAAATATTTTTGGCCAAGTAGGCCTAACATAGTCTATGTCAAATGACATAATGCTGCCATGTGTTTATGGCTAACACATAGCTTAGCAAGCTAACCTAACATTAATTGTGTCGTGTTAGTGTCAAGTCACTTGTAATATCCCAACATTAGTTATTATGAGACCTGTTATATCATGCTTGTGACATAACAGGTAAAGTAGACTAATATACCCTATAACACAGCTTCTACTAAAAATGTCCCACATATGGGCTGGTATTTGAGCCTAGTAACTCAAATTGTGCTAACACTTAACCTTCATAACACACTCACAAGAATGACATTGCTGTTATTAAACATGCCATGACTGTTCATGGAAATGTTTTCAGATTTTATTTGTCAAGGTGACTGTTATATAAACATTGTTAATTGAAAGGTTTTTATGGCATGTGGTGGCAGCTGTCATATTCTATTGATGACTTCTAACAGTCTCTATGTCAGTACCCTTACAATAAAGACTTAGTCTTTCAGGCTCTACATTGTCACAAAAATCCCCTCCAAAAAGTCCCAGTATCTTGTTCCTGTTCACTCCCACTCCCACTTCCCCTTCACTACCCTGACGTCCCCTACAACCAACCAGACCTGAGTTCAAATAGTATTTGAAATCTTTAAAATACTTTTAAAGTTAGCTTGAGCCTGCCTGGAGTGCCAGGAGCCAGGAGCCAGTTTACACTATTTTACTGGTTCCACTCCGCTAGGAAAACTGAATCAAGCACAGCTAAAGAAGCTGAAAGATTTAAAATACTATTTGAACCCAGGTCTGCAAGCAACCAACCACACAGCCCTCCCTGTGGGGCTTAGGCCATCCGACTCGGCTACAACCCGACACAATTCCACCAGGCAGCGTTGGGTATATAGAGGGAAATAACAGAGAGACAGGCACAGCCGGAGAGAGAGAGAGAAAGTGAGATAGAAAGAGAGGGAGAGATCTGAGGAGCATGGCTTGTTTCTAATCATTCTGCTGCAGACCTGCTCTGCAGAATGATTCCTGTGCATCTGGAGGGGGAAGCATAGAGCTAAAAAACCCGAATGGAGCTAGAGAGAGGGGGAGAGAGAGAAACAGAGATAGAGAGAGAGAGAGAGTGAGGGAGCAGGAGCGGAGACAATCTTTGCCTATCTGTCAGTCGATTGGCCAGTTAAAAATGCATACAATTACTTCCACCGTGCTCGGTCAAGGAGGCATTTACATATGCATACGTGAGGGTACTGCCTGGGTGTGGAAACGAGGGATGGAAGGAAGGAGGGAGGGACATGCAGAGAAAGGGAGAGGCATTCATCTTTAAACACTCAACATGCTGATTTATTACAGACAGCAGGAGGAACAGAAATAAAAACAGGGTGTAAGAAACGTATTTAAAATAGACGTCACCGATTGGTGGCTGACTATTATGGAGTGACATCCACCTTTTGTTTTCGAGCTTGGCTTCGTCCATAGGATTTTATATCATTTCATAAACTGGGTTGTTCAAGCCCTGAACTGTGATTGGCTGACAGAGCGTGGTATATCAGACCGTATACCACGGGTCTGTCAAAACATATATATTTTTAATGTTCTAATTATGTTGGTAACCAGTTTATAATAGCAATAAGGTACCTTGGGGGTTAGTGGTATATGGCCAATATATCATGTTAAGGCTGTATCCAGACACTCCGCTTTGCCTCATGCATAAGAACAGCCCTAAGCCGTGGTATATTGGCCAGGTACCACACACCCTCGGGCCTTATTACTTAATTATATACGTACTCTATGCATTTGCTCTTTTAATTTCCAGACAATTACTTATTATACTCTAGAGAAATGCTTCTGTATTTGACATAGTATTTCGTACACAAAACAGCTTTAAAACATTACCAGATCTCTAGAACAATCAGAATAGCTTTCCCTCATTTGTATTCCTTTATGTGTGTTATAGTGATACAGGCCTGATCATAAAGGTTCTGGGGAAGAACATTTTAGAGAGAAAACCTGACCCCCACAGTACGCTGGATATAACGCACTCATCATTATTTCATACTGTGCCTATAATTTATATATTTCAGAGCCATAGTCCAATACAGATTATAGGCATATTTCACAAGCATATTTTACCCTCTCTGTCTGCATTTACACAGTTATTTGGATTAAATAAATCTGTAATTGAAATAAGCCTTGTTAAAGTATACCTGCATTAAGCCGCCAGACTAGCAATAGCATGGGTTAGGAAGGGATCATGGGTATCACCACAATTAAGAGAAGTGTGCACTTATAAGGACGCATATTCAAAGCAAATTGGAAGGTTCTCTTCCCTTAATACTTGGACGTGCTGCCTCCACACACACACACACACACACACACACACACACACACACACACACACACACACACACACACACACACACACACACACACACACACACACACACACACACACACACACACACACACACACACACACACACACACACACACACACACACACACACACACACACACACACACACACACACACACACACACACACACACACACATACACCCTCAACACACAGAAGACCCTCATATGCCCGGCAGATGTGTGTAATGGAGACCCCGAACACGGCAAAACATACATTTAATACGACACACATGTAACAAAAAAAAAGAGCCTACAAAAAAGTAGGAATGGGGGGGTGGTCTTCTGAGGAGCTGCGGCTAGAATAGAATGCCTTTCCATATGTGGCAAAGCCCAACGGGAACAGAGCATACAAAGACCCCCACTCTCTACTCCTTCTCCTCTGCCACTGTAAATTAGCCTTATGGCTTCTATTCCTCCATCCCATAGAGCTCCCTCCCTACTTCCCTCCTACCTTTCCTTCCCTCCTTCCTTCCGTTCCCTCCCTCCTTCCTTCCCTTCCACCCCAAACTCATGGGGACCAGTCAACATTGGACTACATTTGGATTTTGAAGGTATTTTTTTCTCTTTTTCCACATGCTGTTTCCATCTACTGTGTGTGTGTTCTGGGGATCCAGTATGAAGGGGCCCCCCTTTTCCCCATTCCCAGGCAGCACAAGGAAACTGGGGGCCCTCCCACACTGCTCTGAGGCTGGGGCCTTGCCTTGGGGCCTGGTGAAGGGGAATGGCCAGGGCAGTGCTTGGCCAAAGTTGAAATTTACAACATGGAGAGCAGTGCAGCAGAACTCACGCCTGTCTTGTGTGTATTTCTCACCTGTGACCCCCCCCCCCCGCGGTCATTTCAATAGGGTCCATAAAAATGTCCCCCAACACTTTGTCCCCTATCTGAGGACAGATGGATAAGATAGAGCATTTCAGGGTGAGGTCGAGAGGGTCACATGTCACCACCTAGTTCTGAAGATGAAACCTGACTTCAGTGTCTGCCAAAGAGTAGCAACCGAGCACTGAAGCACTTATTTTTCCTTTATTTAACTAGGCAAGTCAGTTAAGAACAAATTCTTATTTTCAATGACAGCCTAGGAACAGTGGGTTAACTGCCTGTTCAGGGGCAGAACAACAGATTTGTACCTTGTCAGCTCGGGGGTTTGAACTTGCAACCTTCCTGTTACTGGTCCAACACTCTAACCACTAGGCTACCCTGCCGCTAGATCATGCCTAGGCTTTATCTCAGAGCATTAACAGTGTTGTGGTACACAGAGGACCAGGATTAGAACCCCAGTTGATCACACACGCACTTCACTTAAACTACAAATGACTGATGATTGGCTGAGAAAAAAATTGGATTGTGAAAAGATTGTGGGTGCTGTTTGGTTAGACTTCAGTGTGGCTTTTGACACTATCGATGTCACGTTCTGACCTTAGTTCCTTTGTGATGTCTTTGTTTTAGTATGGTCAGGGCGTGAGTAGGGTGGGCAGTCTATGTTCTTTTTTCTATGATTTGGTAGTTCTGTGTTTGGCCTGGTATGGTTCTCAATCAGAGGCAGCTGTCAATTGTTGTCCCTGATTGAGAACCATACTTAGGCAGCCTGTTTTCACCCTGAGTTGTAGGTGATTATACTTTCTGTTTAGTGTGTGGTGCACATGACGGAGCTGTTTTGGTTGTGCTTTTTTCTTTTCTTTCTTTGTTAGATGTTGTTCAGTTTAAATAAATAACATGAACAAGTACTACGCTGCGCTTTGGTACACACCTTCTTCCACCGACGACCGTTACAATCGATCATAGTCTGCTGCTGGAAAAAGGCTTTACACCCCCTGCTATGTTGTGGATAAAGAGTTACTTGTCTAACAGAACATAGAGGGGGTTCTTTATTGGAAGCTTCTCCAACATAATCCAGGTAGAATCAGGAATTCTCCAGGGCAGCTGTCAAGGTCCCTTACTTTTTTCAATCTTTACTATTGACTTGCCACTGGCTCTGAGTAAAGCCTGTGTGTCTATGTATGCGGATGACTCAACACTATACACGTCAGCTACGACAGTGAGTGAAATCACTGCAACACTTAAAGAGCTGGAGTCACTTTCAGAATGGGTGGCAAGAAATATGTTAGTCCTAAATATTTCTAAAACTAAAAGCATTGTATTTGGGATAAATCATTCACTAAACCCTAAACCTCAACTAAAACTTGGAATGAATAATGTGGAAATTGACCAAGTTTAGGATACTAAACTGCTTTGAGTAACCCTGGATTGTAAAATAGTCAAAACATGTTGATACAACAATAGCTAAGATGGGAAGAAGTCTGCCCATAATAAAGCCCTGCTCTGCCTTCTTAACAACATTAACAACAAGACAACTCTTACAGGCCCTAGTTTTGTCGCACCTGGACTACTGTCAAGTCGTGTAGTCAGGTTGCACAAAGAGGGACTTACAAAAATGACAATTGGCTCAGAACAGGGCAGCATAGCACAGAGAGCTAACATTAGTAATATGCATGTCAATCTCTCATGGCTCAAAGTAGAGGAGAGATTGACTTCATCACTACTTGTTTTTGTAAGAAGTATTGACATGCTGAATGCACCGAGATGTCTGTTTAAACTATTAGCACACAGCTCGGACACCCATGCATACCCCACAATACATGTCACCAGAGCCACAAGACATGCCACCAGTGTGTCTTCACAATATCAAAGTCCAGAACAGACCATGGGAGGCACACAGTACTACATAGAGCCATGACTACATGGAACTCTATTCCACATCAGGTAACTGATGCAAGCAGTAGAATAAGATTTTTTTTAAACAGATAAAAATACACATTATGGAACAGTGGGGACTGTGAAGAGACACATATTCATGATAAGACACACACTCTACACACATGGATTTTGTATTGTAGATATGTGATAGCAGAGTAGTGGCCTGGGTGCAGACAATGTGTTGTGAAAAGTATTATGAAATGTGATGTCATGTAATATTTTAAATTGTATATAACTGCCTTAATGTTGCTGGACCCCAGGAAGAGTAGCTGCTAACTTGGCAAGAACTAATATTGGGGCACAAGGCGAGACCCAAATGCAGACAAGGGAGGCAGATGGTTTGAGTCTTTGATATTTATTTAATCCAAAAGGGGTAGGCAAGAGAAGGGTCGTGGACAGGCAAAAGGTCAAAATCAGTTCAGAGTCCAGGAGGTACAGAGTGGCAGCCAGGCTCGAGGTCAGGGCAGGCAGAATGGTCAGGCAGGCGGGTACAGAGTCCAGGAGGTACAGAGTGGCAGCCAGGCTCGAGGTCAGGGCAGGCAGAATGGTCAGGCAGGTGGGTACAGAGTCCAGAAGGTACAGAGTGGCAGCCAGGCTCGAGGTCAGGGCAGGCAGAATGGTCAGGCAGGTGGGTACAGAGTCCAGGAGGTACAGAGTGGCAGCCAGGATCGAGGTCAGGGCAGGCAGAATGGTCAGGCAGGCGGGTACAGAGTCCAGGAGGTACAGAGTGGCAGCCAGGCTCGAGGTCAGGGCAGGCAGAATGGTCAGGCAGGCGGGTACAGAGTCCAGAAAAAAGGCAAAGGTCAAAACTGGGAGGACTAGCAAAAGATAATAGAAACGGCAGGAGCACGGGAACAACACACTGGTTGACTTGGAACATACATGACGAACTGGCACAGACAGATGGAAAACACAGGTTTAAATACAAAGGGGATAATAGAGAAGATGGGTGATACCTGGAGGGGGTGGAGACAAGGACAGGTGTAACAGATCAGGGTGTGAAAACTAATGGGAATTCTTAATGAAAAGAATACAGACCCAGTTCTCCTTTGACAGAGTCAGATGTCTCACTTTGCCATTAGTTGAATGGGATCTCTCTCTAGAGCTCTCTTGAGGCAATAGCTCAAGGAGATCCAGGGTTCGAACCCAGTTGGTCCCAAATAACATTCACCCTAGATACTATTCTGCTCTGACAGAACCAGACGACCTCTCACTTTGGCATTGGCCAAATGGAGTCTCACTAGAGCTGCAGGGTCAGCTGGGACTAGCTAGCAAAACACAAAAGGCCACATTCCAACTAGTCTAGGAAATCCCCCTCGCTCTTGACTCTTGATGGCAACAAGCTGTGTTCCATATTAAAGGCAGACTCTCCTAAACTGGTGCTCACCCCGGCGACTTGATAACGGCACACAAGGTTCCCCTCTGTCCCGTAGAGACGCTCTGGCCCGAGTGACGCACCCACTCACAAAGCTCCACTGTCTCTGTGGCGACTCCGAGGGACCATGATTGGCTGCTGCTGGGTCTTAATTAGAATCTCTCCCTTCTCTGTCCTTCTACTTCTTTGAGATGGAGATTCTCTCCATTTTATTTCCTTCTCACTTCTTGTCCTGACCTTTGACATATTTGGGGCAGCAGGGTAGCCTAGTGTTTAGAGCGTTGGACTAGCAACCGAAAGGTTGCAAGTTCAAATCCCCGAGTACTTTTTTTGTTTTTTATTTTTAATTTTACCTTTATTTTACTAGGCAAGTCAGTTAAGAACAAATTCTTATTCTTAACTGACTTGCCTAGTAAAATAAAGGTAAACATTTTTTTTTTACCTCTGTCTCTCCACATCTTATTTTCTTTGCTTTCCTTCTCTCTTTGCATCTGTCTTTCCCTTCCACTTGTTTTTCCCCTCTCTTCCTTTCCTTTTCTTTCGCTGAAGTCCCACTCTGTAGAATAGTGCAAAGAGTAGGTTACTGTGAACATCTTGCCCTCATCATTGCCTTAAACATATTCCCAGTATTATATAGTGAAATATCAGCAGTGTGACTAATATGAAGTGGGTTCTGCTGTAATTACAGATAGCTTTGACCAGAATGACATAGATAGCATCACTGCAACGTTGCCATATAAAGTTGCCATAGTAGATCACTGCTTATCATGAGCTATTAAGATATGGTGAATCTGCCAATTTGGTCATTTGTGATAAAAATGGGAAGATATGATATAAATATAGTTAATCCTTCAAATTAGGCACAATGATATTTCTCCATTATATTCTCTGGAGTTGACTAGGGTAGGATAGAAAACAGTAGGGTAGGATAGAAAACAGTAGGGTAGGATAGAATACACTAAGGGAGGATAGAACACAGTAGGGTAGGATAGAACACACTAAGGGAGGATAGAACACAGTAGGGTAGGATAGAACACACTAAGGGAGGATAGAACACAGTAGGGTAGGATAGAACACACTAAGGGAGGATAGAACACAGTAGGGTAGGATTGAACACACTAAGGGAGGACAGAACACAGTAGGGTAGGATAGAACACAGTAGGGTAGGATAGAACACACTAAGGGAGGATAGAACACAGTAGGGTAGGATAGAACACACGAAGGGAGGATAGAACACAGTAGGGTAGGATAGAACACACTAAGGGAGGATAGAACACAGTAGGGTAGGATAGAACACACTAAGGGAGGATAGAACACAGTAGGGTAGGATAGAACACACTAAGGGAGGATAGAACACAGTAGGGTAGGATTGAACACACTAAGGGAGGACAGAACACAGTAGGGTAGGATAGAACACAGTAGGGTAGGATATAACACACGAAGGGAGGATAGAACACAGTAGGGTAGGATAGAACACACTAAGGGAGGATAGAACACAGTAGGGTAGGATAGAACACACTAAGGGAGGATAGAACACAGTAGGGTAGGATAGAACACACTAAGGGAGGATAGAACACAGTAGGGTAGGATAGAACACACGAAGGGAGGATAGAACACAGTAGGGTAGGATAGAACACACTAAGGGAGGATAGAACACAGTAGGGTAGGATTGAACACACTAAGGGAGGACAGAACACAGTAGGGTAGGATAGAACACAGTAGAGTAGGATATAACACACTAAGGGAGGATAGAACACAGTAGGGTAGGATAGAACACACTAAGGGAGGATAGAACACAGTAGGGTAGAATAGGACACACTAAGGGAGGATAGAACACAGTAGGGTAGGATTGAACACACTAAGGGAGGTTAGAACACAGTAGGGTAGGATAGAACACAGTAGGGTAGGATATAACACACTAAGGGAGGATAGAACACAGTAGGGTAGGATGGAACACACTAAGGGAGGATAGAACACCGTAGGGTAGGATAGAACACACTAAGGGAGGATAGAACACAGTAGGGTAGGATAGAACACACTAAGGGAGGATAGAACACAGTAGGGTAGGATAGAACACACTAAGGGAGGATAGAACACAGTAGGGTAGGATAGAACACATTAGGGTAGGATATAACACACTAAGGGAGGGTAGAACACCGTAGGGTAGGATAGAACACAGTAGGGTAGGATAGAACACAGTAGGGTAGGATAGAACACACTAAGGGAGGATAGAACACAGTAGGGTAGGATAGAACACAGTAGGGTAGGATAGAACACACTAAGGGAGGATAGAACACAGTAGGGTAGGATGGAACACACTAAGGGAGGATAGAACACCGTAGGGTAGGATAGAACACACTAAGGGAGGATAGAACACAGTAGGGTAGGATAGAACACACTAAGGGAGGATAGAACACAGTAGGGTAGGATAGAACACACTAAGGGAGGACAGAACACAGTAGGGTAGGATAGAACACAGTAGGGTAGGATAGAACACAGTAGGGTAGGATATAACACACTAAGGGAGGGTAGAACACCGTAGGGTAGGATAGAACACAGTAGGGTAGGATAGAACACAGTAGGGTAGGATAGAACACACTAAGGGAGGATAGAACACAGTAGGGTAGGATATAACACACTAGGGTAGGATAGAACACACTAAGGGAGGATAGAACACAGTAGGGTAGGATAGAACACAGTAGGGTAGGACATAACACATTAGGTTAGGGCAGAACACACTAGGGTAGGATAGAACACACTAGGTTAAGATAGAACACACCAGGTTAAGATAAAACACACTAGGTTAAGATAGAACACACTTAGGTAGGATAGAACACACTAGGTTAAGATATAACACACTTAGGTTAAGATAGAACACACTAGGTTAAGATAGAACACACTAGGTTAACATAGAACACACTAGGTTAACATAGAACACACTTAGGTAGGATAGAACACACTAGGTTAAGATAAAACACACTTTGGTAGGATAGAACACACTAGGTTAAGATAAAACACACTAGGTTAAGATAAAACACACTTTGGTAGGATAGAACACACTTTGGTAGGATAGAACACACTTTGGTAGGATAGAACACACTTTGGTAGGATAGAACACACTAGGTTAACATAGAACACACTTAGGTAGGATAGAACACACTAGGTTAAGATAGAACACACTAGGTTAACATAGAACACACTTAGGTAGGATAGAACACACTAGGTTAACATAGAACACACTAGGTTAAGATAGAACACACTTAGGTAGGATAAAACACACTAGGTTAAGATAGAACACACTAGGTTAAGATAGAACACACTAGGTTAACATAGAACACACTAGGTTAAGATAGAACACACTTAGGTAGGATAGAACACACTAGGTTAAGATATAACACACTTAGGTTAAGATAGAACACACTAGGTTAAGATAGAACACACTAGGTTAACATAGAACACACTAGGTTAAGATAGAACACACTTAGGTAGGATAGAACACACTAGGTTAAGATATAACACACTAGGTTAAGATAGAACACACTTAGGTAGGATAGAACACACTAGGTTAAGATAGAACACACTAGGTTAAGATAGAACACACTAGGTTAACATAGAACACACTAGGTTAAGATAGAACACACTAGGTTAACATAGAACACACTAGGTTAAGATAGAACACACTTTGGTAGGATAGAACACACTAGGTTAAGATAGAACACACTAGGTTAAGATATAACACACTTAGGTAGGATAGAACACACTAGGTTAAGATAGAACACACTAGGTTAAGATAGAACACACTAGGTTAAGATAGAACACACTAGGTTAAGATAGAACACACTTTGGTACGATAGAACACACTAGGTTAAGATAGAACACACTAGGTTAAGAAAGAACACACCGAAGCATTGTTACCCATCGCTCCACAAAAGCCGCGGCCCTTGCAGAGCAAGGGGAACCACTACTTCAAGGTCTCAGAGCAAGTGACGTCACCGATTGAAACGCTATTTAGCGCGCACCACCGCTAACTAGCTAGCCGTTTCACATCCGTTACAGTTGCATAAAAAAATCCTATTCTAATTATATTGTAGTTAACGATATGCTAACATTTTGGAATGCGTGAATGACTGACTGAAGATTCACCCTATAGTGAGAGGGGTTTTGTATGCATACTGCACACAAGTGTGCTTGAACATGTTTGCATGCCACACATGATAATCAACTACATGCGCTCGGGGGGAGCTGGCAATAGAACTGGGCTCTCCGTGCATACTTGGGAAAGCCTCGTCATCTGACTCTGTCCAGGTCGTTGGAAAATAATGCCTTATTTGAAAGAGATGCTTCTCTGTGTGTGTGTGTGCGTGTGTGTGTGCGTGTGTGTGTGTGTGTGTGTTTGTTTCTTCATATGTGTGTATGTGTGTGTGTGTGTGTGTGTGTGTGTGTGTGTGTGTGTGTGTGTGTGTGTGTGTGTGTGTGTGTGTGTGTGTGTGTGTGTGTGTGTGTCTGTTTCTTCATATGTGTGTATGTGTGTCTTTGTGTATGTGTGTTTGTGTGTCTGTGTGTCTGTGTGTGTGTGTCTGTTTCTTCATATGTGTGTATGTGTGTCTGTGTGTATGTGTGTTTGTCTGTGTGTATGCAAAAGAGGTGGTTGCAGTTGGGAGGGTGAGCCTGCCACCCAGAGTGGCTCTAGACATGTGGCTACAGGAGGAGCTCGGCTGGATCAATGGCCTCTCTGTTTCCCACCTCTCCCTCCTTTCTCTCCGTTCCCACCTCTCCCACCTCTCTCTTCTCTCCCTCCTCTCTCTCCCTTCTCTCCTCTTCCACCTCTCCCTCCTCTTCCACCTCTCCCACCTCTCTCTCCTCTCCCTCCTCTCTCTCCTTTCTCTCCTCTCCCTCCTCTCTCACCTCTCTCACCTCTCTCCTCTCCCTCCTCTCTCTCCTCTCCCTCCTCTCTCACCTCTCCCACCTCTCCCTCCTCTCTCTCCTCTCCCTCCTCTCTCTCCTCTCCCACCTCTCTCTACTCTCCCTCCTCTCTCCTCTCCCTCCTCTCTCACCTCTCCAACCTCTCTCTCCTCTCCCTCCTCTTTCTCCTCTCCCTCCTCTCTCACCTCTCCCACCTCTCTCTCCACTCCCTCCTCTCTCTCCTCTCCCTCCTCTCTCACCTCTCCCACCTCTCTCTCCTCTCTCACCTCTCCCACCTCTCTCTCCTTTCTCTCCGTTCCCATCTCTCCCACCTCTCTCTCCTCTCCCTCCTCTCTCTCCTCTCCCTCCTCTCTCATCTCTCCCTCCTTTCTCTCCTCTCCCACCTCTCCCTCCTTTCTCTCCCTCTCACCTCTCCCACCTCTCTCTCCTCTCCCACCTCTCTCTCCTTTCTCTAATCTTCCACCTCTCCCTCCATTCCCTCCTCTCCCTCCTTTCTCTCCTCTCCCACCTCTCCCACCTCTCTCTCCTCTCCCTCCTCTCTCTCATTTCTCTCCTCTCCTACCTCTCCCTCCTTTCTCTCCTCTCCCACCTCTCCCTCCTCTCTCCTTTCTCTCCTCTCCCACCTCTCCCTCCTTTCTCTCCTCTCCCACCTCTACCTCCTTTCTCTCCTCTCCCTCCTTTCTCTCCTCTCCCTCCTCTCCCACCTCTCCCTCCTTTCTCTCCTCTCCCACCTCTCCCTCCTTTCTCTCCTCTCCCTCCTCTCCACCTCTCCCTCCATTCCCTCCTCTCCCTCCTTTCTCTCCTCTCCCACCTCTCCCTCCTTTCTCTCTGTTCTCTCCTCTCCCACCTCTCCCACCTCTCCCTCCTTTCTCTCCGTTCTCTCCTCTCCCTCCTCTCCCACCCCTCTCTCCTCTCTCTCCTCTCCCTCCTTTCTCTCCTCTCCCACCTCTCCCTCCTTCTCTCCTCTCCCACCTCTCCCACCTCTCTCTCCTCTCCCACCTCTCTCTCCTTTCTCCCCTCTTCCACCTCTCCCTCCATTCCCTCCTCTCCCTCCTTTCTCTCCTCTCCCACCTGTCCCACCTCTCTCTCCTCTCTCTCATTTCTCTCCTCTCCCACCTCTCCCTCCTTTATCTCCTCTCCCACCTCTCCCTCCTTTCTCTCCTCTCCCACCTCTTCCTCCTTTCTCTCCTCTCCCACCTCTCCCTCCTTTCTCTCCTCTCCCTCCTCTCCCTCCTTTCTCTCCTCGCCAACCTCTCCCTCCTTTCTCTCCTCTCCCTAATGCTTCTGTCATCCATCCCACAATTGTGAAGCTCAGTGCTTTCTTGACTCCTCCGTAACCTAACTACCAACACCTGCCCTTCTTTACACCCTGTCTCTCTCTTAGGCTATATTAAACCACCCACTCTGCCCTACACCCTGTCTCTCTCTTAGGCTATATTAAAACACCCACTCTGCCCTACACCCTGTCTCTCTCGTAGGCTATATTAAACCACCCACTCTGCCCTACACCCTGTCTCTCTCTTAGGCTATATTAAAACACCCACTCTGCCCTACACCCTGTCTCTCTCTTAGGCTATATTAAACCACCCCACTCTGCCCTACACCCTGTCTCTCTCTTAGGCTATATTAAACCACCCACTCTGTCCTACATCCTGTCTCTCTCTTAGGCTATATTAAAACACCCACTCTGCCCTACACCCTGTCTCTCTCTTAGGCTATATTAAACCACCCACTCTGCCCTACACCCTGTCTCTCTCTTATACAAACGAAAGCAGGGTTAACCAGTGGCTTCACATATGGATGGGTGATAGGGCAGGCAGGTCACTCGTGATACAAGTCAGTATTTGACGTCCATCCATGTCTGAGGACATCGGGAGATGGCGTGGAAACTGGCCACTTGGGGCAACAGTGAGCGCTGTTACCTTTAAGTAAGCTTTGTTTTTGCTCGGATCTTGTGGATGAGGATGGTGGATGGGGCGTAAGCATTTGCCTCTGTTTCCAAAGGTTACATATTCAAATAGAAAGTTGTTTTTTATTTTTTTATTTTAAGCCCATCCCAAACCTTTACCTTAACCATTCAGAGTTTTTATTTTATTAATATTTTTATTTAACTTAATGCCTAACCTTAAGATTTCAGAGTTAATGTCTAACTTTAAGATTTCAGAGTTAATGCCTAACTTTAAGATTTCAGAGTTAATGCCTAACTTTAAGATTTCAGAGTTAATGCCTAACTTTAAGATTTCAGAGTTAATGCCTAACCTTAAGATTTCTGAGTTAATGCCTAACTTTAAGATTTCAGAGTTAATACCTAACTTTTAGATTTCAGAGTTAATACCTAACTTTTAGATTTCAGAGTTAATGCCTAACTTTAAGATTTCAGAGTTAATACCTAACTTTTAGATTTCAGAGTTAATACCTAACTTTTAGATTTCAGAGTTAATGCCTAACTTTAAGAATTCAGAGTTAATGCCTAACTTTTAGATTTCAGAGTTAATACCTAACTTTTAGATTTCAGAGTTAATACCTAACTTTTAGATTTCAGAGTTAATGCCTAACTTTTAGATTTCAGAGTTAATGTCTAACCTTAAGATTTCAGAGTTAATGTCTAACCTTAAGATTTCTGAGTTAATGCCTAACTTTAAGTATTCTGAGTTAATGCCTAACTTTAAGATTTCAGAGTTAATGCCTAACCTTAAGAATTCAGAGTTATTTAACCTTGGAACGATACAGAGTAACCAAACACTTCTAACCAAATACTTTGAAATGTTACGTTTGGAACAACTTCGAAATTGTACGTTTGAGAAACATGGATGAACGTCGAATTCTGACGTGAGACTGTGAGAGCTTGTTGGACAGGGAGCATGCTGGATTAAATCTTTGGTTGTGTATTACTAGTGCTTTCAATATTTATACATGGAATAGAGAAACTGCAACAACAACAACAACAACAACAACAACAATATTACCAACAGGTAACAGCATTTAAAAGAATAGCATAACTTGACACCTGTCCTTATAGGTCATGATGATTCAGGATATCAACCTCATATTTCTCATATCAAGTGTTTCTGACGAGTGAAACAATAAAAACTCATCCTAAGAGTCCTATGTCACGTTGCATAAGGAATGAGATTACCATAATCCATGAATTCATGTTTACCATAATCCATTATCCATAATGACATGTATTACATCACTCTGATGTCAAAATTATCTGGGCTAAACTGTATTCAATCAGTGGTGTTATTCAATAATGACAGCCATTTTATACAGTACGGTCCAAAGTCATAGTCACCCTTGATAAATATGAGCAATAATGACTGCATAAAATAAATCATTCAAATGCTGAGCTACAGTGGCTTGCGAAAGTATTCACCCCCTTGGCATTTTTCCAATTTGTTTTACCTTACAACCTGGAATTAAAATGGATTTTTGGGGGGTTTGTATCATTTGACTTACACAACACATTGAAGAAGCAAAATATTTTTTATTTGTTTCACAATAAAAATAAGACAAAAAAAACAGAAAACTTGTGTGCATAACTATTCACTCCCCTAATGTCAATACTTTGTAGAGCCACCTTGTTCAGCAATTACAGCTGCAAGTCTCTTGGGGTATGTCTCTATAAACTTGACACATCTAGCCACTGCGATTTTTGCCAATTCTTTAAGGCAAAACTGCTCCAGCTCCTTCAAGTTGGACGGGTTCAGCTGGTGTACAGCAATCTTTAAGTCACACCACAGATTCTCAATTGGATTGAGGTCTGGGCTTTGACTAGGCCATTCCAATACATTTAAATGTTTCCCCTTAAACTTCTCCTCTCTCTCCTTTGAGTGTTGTTTTAACAGTATGCTTAGGGTCATTGTCCTGCTGGAAGGTGAACCTCCGTCCCAGTCTCAAATCTCTGGAGGACTGAAAGAGGTTTCCCTCAATAATTTCCCTGTATTTAGTGCCATCCATCATTCCTTCAATTCTGACCAGTTTCCCAGTCCTTCCCAATGAAAAACATGGGATGGTGTTCTCAGGGGGATGGGAGGTCTTGGGTTTGCGCCAGACATAGCTTTTTCCTTGATGGCCAAAACACTCAATTTTAGTCTCATCTGACCAGAGTACATTCTTCCATGTTTGGGGAGTCTCCCATATTGTCACGTTCTGACCTTTATTTCCTTTGTTTTGTCATTATTTAGTATGGTCAGGGCGTGAGTTGGGGTGGGCAGTCTATGTTTGTTTTTCTCTGATTTGGGTATTTCTATGTTTCGGCCTAGTATGGTTCTCAATCAGAGGCAGGTGTCATTAGTTGTCTCTGATTGAGAATCATACTTAGGTAGCCTGGGTTTCACTGTGTGTTTGTGGGTAATTGTTCCTGTCTCTGTGTTTGCACCAGATAGGGCTGTTTTTGGTTTTCCACATTTATTGCTTTGTAGTGTTCGTGTTTATCTTTTTTAAATTAAACATGAATCAATATAACCACGCTGCGTTTTGGTCCGCCTCTCCTTCACCACAAGAAAACCGTTACACATATGCCTTTTGGTGAACAACAAAAATGTTTGCTTATTTTTTTCTGGCTACTCTTCCATAAAGCCCAGCTCTGTGGAGTGTAAAGCCCAGCTCTGTGGAGTGTAAAGCCAAGCTCTGTGGAGTGTAAAGCCCAGCTCTGTGGAGTGTAAAGCCCAGCTCTGTGGAGTGTAAAGCCCAGCTCTGTGGAGTGTAAAGCCCAGCTCTGTGGAGTGTAAAGCCCAGCTCTGTGGAGTGTAAAGCCCAGCTCTGTGGAGTGTAAAGCCCAGCTCTGTGGAGTGTACGGCTAAATGTGGTCCTATGGACAGATACTCCAATCTCCACTGTGGAGCTTTGCAGCTCTTTCAGGGTTATCTTTGGTCTTTTTGTTGCCTCTCTGATTAATGCCCTCCTTGCCTGGTCTGTGAGTTTTGGTGGGCGGCCCTCTCTTGGCAGGTTTGTTGTGGTGCTATATTCTTTACATTTTTAATAATGGATTTAATGGTGCTCCGTGGGATGTTCAAAGTTTTGGATATTTTTTTATAACCCAACCCTGATCTGTACTTCTCCACAACTTTGTCCCTGACCTGTTTGGAGAGCTCCTTGGTCTTTATAGTGTCACTTGCTTGGTGGTGCCCCTTGCTAAGTGGTGCTGTGGACTCTGGGGCCTTTCAGAACAGGTATACATGTGACAGATCATGTGACACTTAGATTGCACACAGGTGGACTTTATTTAACTGATTATGTGACTTCTGAAGGTAATTGGTTGCACCAGATCTTATTTAGGGGCTTCATAGCAAAGGGGGTGAATACATATGCATGCACCACTTTTCCATTTTTTATTTGTTTTTGAACTTTTTGAAACATGTAATTTTTTTCATTTCGTTTCACCAATTTGGACTATTTTGTGTATGTCCATTACATGAAATCAATGAAATACATGAAATTCTTTGGACACTGTGTTAACAACCCTCCAGGCAAGCTTCAATGCCATACAACTCTCCTTCCGTGGCCTCCAATTGCTCTTAAATACAGGCAAAACTAAATGCATGCACTTCAACCGATCGCTACCCGCACCTGCCCGCCTGTCCAACATCACTACTCTGGACGGCTCTGACTTAGAATACGTGGACAACTACAAATACTTAGGTGTCTGGTTAGACTGTAAACTCTCCTTCCAGACCCATATCAAACATCTCCAATCCAAAGTTAAATCTAGAATTGGCTTCCTATTTCGCAACAAAGCATCCTTCACTCTCCCTCCTCTCTCTCCTCTCATCCTTCACTCATGCTGCCAAACATACCCTCGTAAAACTGACCATCCTACCAATCCTCGACTTTGGCGATATCATTTACAAAATAGCCTCCAATACCCTACTCACAGATTACTGCACCTGTACATAGCCCACCTATAATTTAGCCCAAACAACTACCTCTTTCCCTACTGTATTTAATTTATTTATTTATTTTGCTCCTTTGCACCCCATTATTTTTATTTCTACTTTGCACATTCTTCCATTGCAAATCTACCAATCCAGTGTTTTACTTGCTATATTGTATTTACTTTGCCACTATTGCCTTTTTTTGCCTTTACCTCCCTTATCTCACCTCATTTGCTCACATCGTATATAGACTTGTTGATACTGTATTATTGACTGTATGTTTGTTTTACTCCATGTGTAACTCTGTGTCGTTGTATGTGTCGAACTGCTTTGCTTTATCCTGGCCAGGTCGCAGTTGTAAATGAGAACTTGTTCTCAACTTGTCTACCTGGTTAAATAAAGGTGAAATAAAAAAATTAAAAAAATGAAATCCAAATAAAAATCTATTTAAATTAGAGGTTGTAATATAGGAAAACACCAAGGTGGGTGAATACTTTTGCAAGGCACTGTATATTGTATGCTAAAATAAATTTGATTAATAATGCAATTTCTCAGAGAAAGAGATTTTGTTTAACAATTAATACATTTTTTCTTAAAGAGCAAAGGGTCAAAATGATTGACATCCCTTGTATAATTAAAATAGTCCAAAGTTTAGAATTTGGTCGCATATTCCTAGCACGCAATGACCACATCAAGTTTGTGACTCTACATACCTGTTGGATGCATTTGCAGTTTGTTTTGGTTGTGTTTCAGATTATTTTGGGCCCAATAGTAGTTCATGGTAAATAATGTATTGTCATTTTGGAGTCACTTTGTAAATAAGAACAGTATATGTTTCTAAACACTTGTACATTATTGTGGTGGCTATCATCAAAAATGATGAAGACATGCCAATCTCTCTTGTTATTGTTAATTGTAAATTATGAAAAGTTTTAGAACACCTTCTCAATCAAGAATTTTTCTTTATTTTTTACTATTTTCTACATTGTAGAATAATAGTGAAGACATGAAAACTATGAAATAACACATGGAATCAAAATATATTTTATATTTGGGATTCTTCAAATAGCCACCCTTTGGCTTGATGACAGCTTTGCGCACTCTTGGCATTCTCTCAACCAGCTTCACCTGGAATGCTTTTCCAACAGTCTTGAAGGAGTTCCCACATATACTGAGCACTTGATGGCTGCTTTTTCTTCCCTCTGCGTTTTAACTCATCCCAAACCATCTCAATTTGTTTGAGGTCGGGGGCTTGTGGTCATCTGATGCAGCACTCCATAACTCTCCTTCTTGATCAAATAGCCCTTACACAGCCTGGAGGTGTAACGTCTGTCCTGTTGAAAAACAAATGATAGTCCCACTAAGCCCAAACCAGATACGATGGCGTATCGCTGCAGAATGCTGTGGTAACCATGCTGGTTAATTGTGCCTTGAATTCTAAATAAAATCACAGACAGTGTCACGAGCAAAGCACCCCCACACCATAACAACTCCTCCTCCATGCTTTACGGTGGGAAATACACATGCAGAGATCATCCCGTTCACCCACACCGCTTATCACAAAAACCCTGCGGTTGGAACCAAAAACCCAAGCAAGTCTCTTCTTATTAATGGTGTCCTTTAGTAGTGGTTTATTTGCAGCAATTCGACCATGAAGGCCTGATTCACACAGTCTCCACTGAACAGTTGACGTTGAGATGTGTCTGTTACTTGAACTTTATTTGGGCTGCAATTTCTGAGGCTGGTAACTCCAATGAACGTATCTCTACAGCAGAGGTAACTCTGGATCTTCCATTTCTGTGTCGGTCATCGTGAGAGCCAGGCACACCTGTTAATTGAAATACATTCCAGGTGACTACCTCATGGAGCTGGTTGTGAGAATGCCAAGAGTGTGCAAAGCTGTCATCAAGGCTATTTGAAGAAAATATTTGTTTAACACTTTTTTGGTTACTACATGATTGTGTTGTTTCCAAGTTTTGTTGGAACTATTATTCTACAGTGTATAAAATAGCAAAAATAAAGATAAACCCTTGAATGAGTAAGTGTTTTTGACCGTTAGTGTAGCTTAATAGAACCCCCCCCCCGGTTTAGACAGGGCTTAGACTCTTAGTGGTTAAACAAAATCTATTTCTCTGAGCAATTGTACTAGCATAAAATAATATATACAGCTCGGTATTTGAATTATTTATTTTATAAAGTCATTATTGCTCATCTTGGTCAAGGGAATCAATTATTTTGGACAGCACTGTACAATCACCCATGCCATTATTATATAGCCTAAAAAATAATACCATACTAATATACAATATAAGCGCTCTATTCTAAGTGGTTGTCATTTCAATGTGGTGAGTGCAATGTACGAAGACACCGCGACACCGTTTCCTCTCAGAGGCCTGGCCATGTCCCCGTCTCTCCCAACATTGAGTTCCTCTCCCGCCCTTTTCCTCTAAATTGCCAATGGTAAGTATGTCTAATGGGCTCGACTTCATCTGTGGCTGTGGTCGCGCCAGCTCCGGGTCAAACTTGCTCAGATGAATCATCTAGGACGGCACTTTGCACTTATGTGACAAGCTTCAATTGGTTTCATTTCGTTCGAGTTGTAGTTTTTTACCGCCACAGGTCCGAATGTGTTGTTTTTTTCTCTTGGTTCAATCTACTGCACTGGCCACATTGTTTCTCCCTCCGACAAAGTTTAAGCTTAATTTCTCCAACTCCATTTCAACTCCATGGAAATAGGACTTTAATGATCATTGTGGTGGCAGTGTTTCCTATATTGAAAGTCTTCCAGGTTTGTGTACAGTGTACGTTGTAGAGCAGATGTTCTATAAGGCAGGTAGCCTGGCAGTTAGAGAGGCAGACCAGCAATGAGAATGTTGATGGTTCAAACCCCTCCCAGGTGATAGAATAATGGGAAGTGAACTTGCAGCTGGAGGGCTGCTGTTATCTGATCACAGGCACAAACCACAGCTGTTGTACTCTGATGGATGATGGTTCATTGAATGGACTTAAAATATATTGCAGTTAAGTGGGTTAGAATGGGTATAAAACTACAGAAAATAAAATATTGTCAAATACATCAGATAAATGGAGTAAAATGTGTTGTTTTACAGGGTCAGCAATAGAGTCACACCAGTCTGTGACTCAGGACAGACAGACAAGCCCTACAACCGTCTGTCACTCAGGACAGACAAGCCCTACAACCGTCTGTCACTCAGGACAGAAAGTCCCTACAACCGTCTGTGACCCAGGACAGACAGTCCCTACAACCGTCTGTCACTCAGGACAGACAGTCCCTACAACAGTATGTGACTCAGGAGAGACAGACAGTCCCTAGAACTGTATGTGACTCAGGACAGACAGACAGCCCCTACAACCATCTGTGACTCAGGACAGACAGACAGGCCCTACAACTGTGTGTGACTCAGGACAGACAGACAGGCCCTACAACTGTGTGTGACTCAGGACAGACAGGCCCTACAACCGTCTGTGACTCAGGGCAGACAGTCCTTGTGACCATCTGTGACTCAGGACAGACAGACATTACCTACAACAGTATGTGACTCAGGACAGACAGGCCCTACAACCATCTGTGACTCAGGACAGACAGTCCCTGTGACCATCTGTGACTCAGGACAGACAGACAGGCCCTACAACCATGTGTGACTTAGGACAGGACAGGCCGTACAACTGTTTGTGACTCAGGAGAGATAGACAGGCCCTACAACAGTATGTGACTCAGGATAGACAGGCCCTGCAACAATCTGGGACTCAGGACAGACAGACAGGCCCTACAACTGTCTGTGACTCAGGACAGACATTTAGGCCCTACAACCGTGTGTGACTCAGGATAGACAGGCCCTACAACCTTCTGTGACTCAGGACATACAGACAGGCCCTACAACCATGTGTGACTCAGGGCAGACAGTCCCTACAACCGTCTGTGACTCAAGACAGACAGTCCCTACAACCGTCTGTGACTCAGGACAGACATGCCCTACAACTGTCTGTGACTCAGGACAGACATTTAGGCCCTACAACCGTGTGTGACTCAGGATAGACAGGCCCTACAACCTTCTGTGACTCAGGACATACAGACAGGCCCTACAACCATGTATGACTCAGGGCAGACAGTCCCTACAACCGTCTGTGACTCAGGACAGACAGTTCCTACAACCGTCTGTGACTCAGGACAGACAGTTCCTACAACCGTCTGTGACTCAGGACAGACATGCCCTACAACCGTCTGTGACTCAGGACAGACAGTCCCTACAACCGTCTGTGACTCAGGACAGACATGCCCTACAACCGTCTGTGACTCAGGACAGACAGTCCCTACAACCGTCTGTGACTCAGGACAGACATGCCCTACAACCGTCTGTGACTCAGGACAGACATGCCCTACAACCGTCTGTGACTCAGGACAGACATGCCCTACAACCGTCTGTGACTCAGGACAGACAGTTCCTACAACCGTCTGTGACTCAGGACAGACAGTTCCTACAACCGTCTGTGACTCAGGACAGACAGTTCCTACAACCGTCTGTGACTCAGGACAGACATGCCCTACAACCGTCTGTGACTCAGGACAGACAGTTCCTACAACCGTCTGTGACTCAGGATAGACAGTGCCCTACAACCGTCTGTGACTCAGGACAGACATGCCCTACAACCGTCTGTGACTCAGGACAGACAGTTCCTACAACCGTCTGTGACTGAGGACAGACATGCCCTACAACCGTCTGTGACTCAGGACAGACAGGCCCTACAACCGTGTGTGACTCAGGACAGACAAACAGGCCCTACAACAGTATATGACAGGACAGACATGCCCTACAACCGTCTGTGACTCAGGACAGACAGTTCCTACAACCATGTGTGACTCAGGATAGACAGGCCCTACAACCTTCTGTGACTCAGGACATACAGACAGGCCCTACAACTGTGTGTGACTCAGGATAGACAGGCCCTACAACCTTCTGTGACTCAGGACATACAGACAGGCCCTACAACCTTCTGTGACTCAGGACAGACAGTCCCTACAACCGTCTGTGACTCAGGACAGACAGTCCCTACAACCGTCTGTGACTCAGTACATACAGACAGGCCCTACAACCATCTGGGACTCAGGACAGACAGACAGGCCCTACAACAGTAAGTGACTCAGGACAGACAGTCCCTACAACCATCTGTGACTCAGGACAGACAGTCCCTACAACCGTCTGTGACTCAGGACAGACAGTCCCTACAACCGTGTGCGACTCAGGACAGACAGTCCCTACAACCGTCTGTGACTCAGGACAGACAGTCCCTACAACCATGTGTGACTCAGGACAGACAGTCCCTACAACCGTCTGTGACTCAGGACAGACAGTCCCTACAACCGTCTGTGACTCAGGACAGACAGTCCCTCAACTCAGGACAGACAGTCCCTACAACCGTCTGTGACTCAGGACAGACAGTCCCTACAACCGTCTGTCACTCAGGACAGACAGTCCCTACAACCGTCTGTGATTCAGGACAGACATGCCCTACAACCGTCTGTGACTCAGGACAGACAGTTCCTACAACCGTCTGTGACTCAGGACAGACATGCCCTACAACCGTCTGTGACTCAGGACAGACAGTTCCTACAACCGTCTGTGACTCAGGACAGACAGTGCCCTACAACCGTCTGTGACTCAGGACAGACATGCCCTACAACCGTCTGTGACTCAGGACAGACAGTTCCTACAACCGTCTGTGACTCAGGACAGACAGTTCCTACAACCGTCTGTGACTCAGGACAGACAGTTCCTACAACCGTCTGTGACTCAGGACAGACATGCCCTACAACCGTCTGTGACTCAGGACAGACAGTTCCTACAACCGTCTGTGACTCAGGACAGACAGTGCCCTACAACCGTCTGTGACTCAGGACAGACATGCCCTACAACCGTCTGTGACTCAGGACAGACAGTTCCTACAACCGTCTGTGACTCAGGACAGACATGCCCTACAACCGTCTGTGACTCAGGACAGACAGGCCCTACAACCGTGTGTGACTCAGGACAGACAAACAGGCCCTACAACAGTATATGACAGGACAGACATGCCCTACAACCGTCTGTGACTCAGGACAGACAGTTCCTACAACCATGTGTGACTCAGGATAGACAGGCCCTACAACCTTCTGTGACTCAGGACATACAGACAGGCCCTACAACTGTGTGTGACTCAGGATAGACAGGCCCTACAACCTTCTGTGACTCAGGACATACAGACAGGCCCTACAACCTTCTGTGACTCAGGACAGACAGTCCCTACAACCGTCTGTGACTCAGGACAGACAGGCCCTACAACCTTCTGTGACTCAGGACATACAGACAGGCCCTACAACCGTGTGTGACTCAGGACATACAGACAGGCCCTACAACCGTGTGTGACTCAGGACATACAGACAGGCCCTACAACCGTGTGTGACTCAGGATAGACAGGCCCTACAACCTTCTGTGACTCAGGACATACAGACAGGCCCTACAACCTTCTGTGACTCAGGACAGACAGTCCCTACAACCATCTGTGACTCAGGACAGACAGTCCCTACAACCGTCTGTGACTCAGGGCAGACAGTCCCTACAACCGTCTGTGACTCAGTACATACAGACAGGCCCTACAACCATCTGGGACTCAGGACAGACAGACAGGCCCTACAACAGTAAGTGACTCAGGACAGACAGTCCCTACAACCATCTGTGACTCAGGACAGACAGTCCCTACAACCGTGTGCGACTCAGGACAGACAGTCCCTACAACCGTCTGTGACTCAGGACAGACAGTCCCTACAACCATGTGTGACTCAGGACAGACAGTCCCTACAACCGTCTGTGACTCAGGACAGACAGTCCCTACAACCGTCTGTGACTCAGGACAGACAGTCCCTACAACCGTCTGTGACTCAGGACAGACAGTCCCTACAACCATGTGTGACTCAGGACAGACAGTCCCTACAACAGTCTGTGACTCAGGACAGACAGTCCCTACAACCGTCTGTGACTCAGGACAGACAGTTCCTACAACCGTCTGTGACTCAGGACAGACAGTTCCTACAACCGTCTGTGACTCAGGACAGATAGACAGTCCCTACAACCGTCTGTGACTCAGGACAGACAGTTCCTACAACCGTCTGTGACTCAGGACAGACAGTTCCTACAACCGTCTGTGACTCAGGACAGACAGTTCCTACAACCGTCTGTGACTCAGGACAGACAGTTCCTACAACCGTCTGTGACTCAGGACAGACAGTTCCTACAACCGTCTGTGACTCAGGACAGACATGCCCTACAACCGTCTGTGACTCAGGACAGACAGTTCCTACAACCGTCTGTGACTCAGGACAGACAGGCCCTACAACCGTCTGTGACTCAGGACAGACAGTTCCTACAACCGCCTGTGACTCAGGACAGACAGGCCCTACAACCGTGTGCGACTCAGGACAGACAAACAGGCCCTACAACAGTATATGACAGGACAGACAGTCCCTATGACCGTCTGTGACTCAGGACATACAGACAGGCCCTACAACCATGTGTGACTCAGGATAGACAGGCCCTACAACCTTCTGTGACTCAGGACATACAGACAGGCCCTACAACCGTGTGTGACTCAGGACATACAGACAGGCCCTACAACCGTGTGTGACTCAGGACATACAGACAGGCCCTACAACCGTGTGTGACTCAGGATAGACAGGCCCTACAACCTTCTGTGACTCAGGACATACAGACAGGCCCTACAACCTTCTGTGACTCAGGACAGACAGTCCCTACAACCATCTGTGACTCAGGACAGACAGTCCCTACAACCGTCTGTGACTCAGGGCAGACAGTCCCTACAACCGTCTGTGACTCAGTACATACAGACAGGCCCTACAACCATCTGGGACTCAGGACAGACAGACAGGCCCTACAACAGTAAGTGACTCAGGACAGACAGTCCCTACAACCATCTGTGACTCAGGACAGACAGTCCCTACAACCGTGTGCGACTCAGGACAGACAGTCCCTACAACCGTCTGTGACTCAGGACAGACAGTCCCTACAACCATGTGTGACTCAGGACAGACAGTCCCTACAACCGTCTGTGACTCAGGACAGACAGTCCCTACAACCGTCTGTGACTCAGGACAGACAGTCCCTACAACCGTCTGTGACTCAGGACAGACAGTCCCTACAACCATGTGTGACTCAGGACAGACAGTCCCTACAACAGTCTGTGACTCAGGACAGACAGTCCCTACAACCGTCTGTGACTCAGGACAGACAGTCCCTACAACCGTCTGTGACTCAGGACAGACAGTCCCTACAACCGTCTGTGACTCAGGACAGACAGTCCCTACAACCGTCTGTCACTCAGGACAGACAGTCCC
>NC_088239.1:75855131-75902631 GCF_036934945.1 Oncorhynchus masou masou | reverse complement strand
CATGTCTCTTTTCACCTCCCTCTCTCCATGTCCCTCTTCACCTCCCTCTCCCTCTCTCCATGTCCCTCTTCACCTCCCTCTCCCTCTCTCCATGTCCCTCTTCACCTCCCTCTCCCTCTCTCCATGTCCCTCTTCACCTCCCTCTCCCTCTCTCCATGTCCCTCTTCACCTCCCTCTCTCCATGTCCCTCTTCACCTCCCTCTCCCTCTCTCCATGTCCCTCTTCACCTCCCTCTCTCCATGTCCCTTTTCACCTCCCTCTCTCCATGTCTCTCTTCACCTCCTTCTCCCTCTCTTCATGTCCCTCTTCACCTCCCTCTCTCCGTGTCTCTCTTCACCTCCCTCTCCCTCTCTCCGTGTCTCTCTTCACCTCCCTCTCCCTCTCTCTGTGTCCCTCTTTACCTCCCTCTCCCTCTCTGCATGTCTCTCCGAGGTTAGAAAGGAATGTGTGCAATGCGCGAGCAGGGCGGTTGGAGGCGGTGGCGGTGGCGGCAGTTGCAGAGTGGCTTGAGCCTGACAGAGTGGAGCTGGGAATCTCTTATTACAATCAAAACCAGCCTTCCTCTGCAATCCGTTCCTCTCTCTTTCTCTCCTTCTCTGTCACTGTGTTATCCACACACAGCAGTCAACCATCTTGTTTTATCTCTGACTCTTCTTTATTTACATTATCTAGAGTTGATTTCCCCCTCCCTCCCTCCCTCCCTCCCTCCCTCCCTCCCTCCCTCCCTCCCTCCCTCCCTCCCTCCCTCCCTCCCTCCCTCCCTCCCTCCCTCCCTCCCTCCCTCCCCCTCCCTCCCTCCCTCCCTCCCTCATGCTCTAACTCTCCCCACTTTGGTGTTGAACTGTTCCGGCAACTAAATACTGCCACCAACCGTAGCTACGGCAACAGTTGCCAGGTGCACAGGGCTAGTAAATGATGCTGTTCCCAACACTATCCACAAGGTACATGTAGCCATTTAAACCACAAGCTTGGTGGTCAGTAAACCAGCGAGGACAGTGTTAGCTCACGTAGCTAAAGCCAGTGTGCTTGCTTTAAACCTTAAAAGCAAATGTGTTGTGTACCTTTCATGTCACTAGCAAGAGAAAATAAAAGTAGACATTGACAGGGTCTGGTCTATTGGTAGTGCCACCCCGACTACCTTTCCTCAAACAGGCGTTTCATTCTTGGGTCAGCCCTTCAACACGTTCATCTCTTCATCTGTCTCCCTCTCACGGTCTATAAATAATCATATGTGGAAGGAGTATGGAATCCCATCCTCCTTTTAATAGGCAGTGCTGCAGGGAGATAGTTCTTCTATAGTTTAGTACTGACTGTCCACTGGGTAAGTCAAGTATAGTTTATTATAAGGTTCTACAACACTGTTCCTGAAAAGATACTGTGTGTGCAATATGGTATACATTTTAGGACCACCTTTCCTTCTTTCAACCCAACACCAACATACACTATATATACAAAAGTATGTGGACACCCCTTCAAATTAGTGGATTCGGCTATTTCAGCCATACCTGTTGCTGACAGGTGTATCAAATCGAGCACACAGTCATGTGATCTCCAATGCCCCCATGCACAAAGCAAGGTGATAGAGAAATGGTTTGTCGAGATCGGTGTAGAACAATTTGACTGGTCTGCACAAAGCCCTGACCTCAACCCATCCAACACCTTGGGATGAATCGGAACGCCGACTGTGAGCCAGGCCTAATCACCCAACATCAGTGCTCAACCTCACTAATGCTCTTGTGGCTGAATGGAAGCAAGTCCCCACAGCAATGTTCCAACATCTACTGTAGTGGAAAGCCTTCCCAGAAGAGTGGAGGCTGTTATAGCAGCAAAGGGCGGACCAACTCCATATTAATGGCAATAATTTTGGAATGAGATGTTCGACAAGCAGGTGTCCACATTTTTTTGTCAAGTAGTGTTCTTGCTTCGCGTGATGTATTGTTTTCTCTATCTTCTGGCCTGCGGTGTGAGCTCTGTTTCCTGCTCTACCTGATTCAACTAATGGTTTAAATTGAACAGAGATCAGGTGGGTAGTGCAGGGCTGGAACAACAGCCTGCACACACTGCAGCTCTCCAGGATCCCTCCAAGTTTCCCATCCCGAGTCGTGCTATTCAAAGGCTCCATTTCTGTAGCCTATCCCTTGAGAGGACTGACTAATTCACCATACCTGTAGAGCATTGTAGAGGTGCCCGTCAGCACACCGAGGGGGGTGTGTCCATCACTAGCTTCCTGTTTCCCCATGGTGCCCTTCTCCTTAAGAAGATGCAAATTTATGCGCAAGCAAAGGCGGGTCCTGTATTTTTTGATGAAAAATATCTATGAGAGAGGCTCGTTTCACTCTCTCTCCCTCTCTCTCTCTTTCCCCTTTCTCTTTCCGCCTCTCTCCCTGCAGCTTTTTCTCTCTCTCTCTCTTGCTCCCTTTTTCTTTTATAACGGGCCTCACTTTAATATGTATGCAAATGCTCCCTCTTCCATCGCCTTAATTGTCTGCTTCAAGCAGCCCAGCCTGTGTGAAGGGTGTTGGTTTTTGTGTGGAGCTCTAGCTAACGGCCGAACCCTTTGGAGAAACGCCGGCGCTGCCTTGCCACAGGGGGCCACGGCACCGGGAACAGACGCTCCGACGGATCGAGGGGGCCACAATTCGGTTGGCTGCGATAGCCACAGCCGACTGGAGCCGAAAATCACTTGTGTGCCGCGTATCTTTCAGTCGACCTTTCCTATTTCGCTTTTCTGAGTCTGGCAACAGGGCTACAGGCACGCATACACCCCCCCCCCCCCCCGCGCTGCTAAAACTTTCCCTGAAAGGAGAAATGTTTGGTGGTTTGTTTGTGTTTTTCTGCCTTGTGGAAAAGTGTTGTATCACAAAATGGGCATGACTGTGCATATTTTATGTAAATATTTATATTTAGCATTATATTCTGCTTTTTTTGTGCCAGTATCCCAGTATCGTGTACCTGGAATTGCTTAATATGTTACGAACCCTAATGAATCCTAAAATATATAATATATAAATAAAATAAATCATGTCAAATTAGATGTTTTTTATTTCCATATTTATCCTTGACTTTTAAGTAAATGTGCATTGTGGTTTAAGCTCGGTCTTTCTTGAAAAAGAGATAAGAAATCTCATTGGACATAACCTTCTCCATTTAAACGTATCTACCATGCAGGGTTGGCTCAATATTGACTTTGACCTTCATGCCACTTATTTTGCAGTGAATTTCAAACTCAGATTCAAACACAAAAACCATAGAGGTTTTCCAATGCCTCACAAAGAAGGGCATCTATTGGTACATAAAAAATAAATAAAAAAGCAAACATTGAATATCCCTTTGAGCATGGTGAAGTTATTAATTACACTTTGGATGGTGTGTCAACACACCCAGTCACTACAAAGATACAGGCGTCCTTCCTAACTCAGTTGCCGGAGAGGAAGGAAACAGCTCAGGGATTTCACCATGAGGCCTATAGTGACTTCAAAACAGAGTTTAATGGCTGTGATAGGAGAAAACGTCACAACTTCACAATACTAACCAACCTAATTGACACAGAAAGAAGCCTGTACAGAATAATAAAAATATTCCAAAAACATGCATCCAGATTGCAACAAGGTACTAAAGTAATACGGCACAACATGTGGCAAAGCAATTCACTTTAAAGCAGTTACAGAGTTTAATGGCTGTGATAGGAGAAAACTAAACAACATTGTAGTTACTCCACAATACTAACCTAAATGACAGAGTGAAAAGAAAGAAGCCTGTACATAATACAAACATTCCAAAACATGCATCCTTTTTGCAACAAGGCGAAGCAATACACTTTCTGTCCTAAACACAAAGTGATATGTTTGCGGCAAATCCAATACAACATATTACTGAGTACCACTCTCCATATTTTTAAACATAGTGGTGGCTACATCATGTTATGGGTATGCTTGTAATCATTAAGGACTGTGGAGTTTTTCAGGATACAAAATATATGGAATGGTGCAAAGCACAGGAAAAATCCTAGAGGAAAATCTGGTTCAGTCGGCTTTCCACCAGACACTGGGAGATGAATTCACCTTTCAGCAGGACAATAAACTAAAACACAAGGGCAATCTACAATGGAATTGCTTACCAAAAAGAAAGTGAATGTTACAGTTTTGACCAAATCTACTTGGAAATCTATGACAAGACTTGTAAATGTTTTTTTTTTTTTAGCAATGATTGACAACCAATTTAACAGTGCTTTAAGTATTTTGGAAATAATAATGGGCAAATATTGTACAATCCAGGTGTACAAAGCTCTTCGACACTTACCCAGAAAGACTCACAGCTGTAATCTCTACCAAATGTGATTCTAAAATGTCTTGACTCAGGGGTGTGAAAAACTTATGTAAATTAGATATTTGTGTATTTCGCTTTAAATAAATGTGCTAATTTTTTTTTAAATGATTTCATTTTGTCATTATGGGGTACAGTGTGTAGATAGATGGGTGAGAAGCAACATATATTTAATTATATGTTGAATAAGTCAAGGGGTGTGAATAGTTTCTAAAGGCACTGCTTTATAACTGTTCATATACTGTGAAGTAGAACTACTATCAACTTATGGCATCACTCCTATTTTGGGCAGTCCACAATAAGAGCAAACACACATTTCCTTATGCATCATCTCTTCCTTTCTTCCTATAGTGTGTTGAAGGCTCAACATCACCACCCAAAGTGACAGCCATGACTTAACGTGTAATGAGTATTTGTCCGCAGTGTGATGACAATTTGTCGGATGACATTACTTAATTAACCCTATTAAGATAATCAAATATTCGCTATGACACCCGTGGTTACTGTTTCTCCAAGATTTCTAATTTCTATGACTGAACTGTGTCTTTTTCACAGTTGATAAAATAAAGTGATCTGTGAGATTAGGTAACACTTTACGTTACTAAGTTTAGAAAACACTTTACATTACTGAGTGTAGGTAACACATCACATTATAAAGCTTTGCCAACACTTTACACTACTAAGTGTAGGTAACCCTAAGTTACTAAGTGTAGGTAACACTTTAAGTTACTAAGTGTATGTAACACTTTAAGTTACTAAGTGTAGGTAACATTTTAAGATACTAAGTTTAAGTAACCCTTTAAGTTACTAAGTGTAGGTAACACTTTAAGTTACTAAGTTTAAGTAACACTAAGTTCTACGTGTAGTTAACACTAAGTTACTAAGTGTAGGTAATTATTTACTTTACCAAGTTTAGGTTACACTTAACATTACTGAGTTTAGGTTACACTTAACATTACTGAGTTTAGGTTACACTTAACATTACTGAGTTTAGGTTACACTTTATGTTAACAAGTTTAGGTAACCCTTAACATTACTGAGTTTAGGTGACACTTAACATTACTGAGTTTAGGTAACCCTTAACATTACTGAGTTTAGGTTACACTTTATGTTAACAAGTTTAGGTAACCCTTAACATTACTGAGTTTAGGTTACACTTTATGTTAACAAGTTTAGGTAACCCTTAGCATTACTGAGTTTAGGTAACCCTTAACATTACTGAGTTTAGGTTACACTTTATGTTAACAAGTTTAGGTAACCCTTAACATTACTGAGTTTAGGTTACACTTTATGTTAACAAGTTTAGGTAACCCTTAACATTACTGAGTTTAGGTTACACTTTGTGTTAACAAGTTTAGGTAACCCTTAACATTACTGAGTTTAGGTAACCCTTAACTTTACTGAGTTTAGGGAACACTACGTTAACAAGTTTAGGTAACCCTTAACATTACCGAGTTTAGGTAACCCTTAACATTACTGAGTTTAGGTAACCCTTAACATTACTGAGTTTAGGTAACCCTTAACATTACTGAGTTTAGGTTACACTTTATGTTAACAAGTTTAGGTAACCCTTAACATTACTGAGTTTAGGTTACACTTTATGTTAACAAGTTTAGGTAACCCTTAACATTACTGAGTTTAGGTAACCCTTAACATTACTGAGTTTAGGGAACACTACGTTAACAAGTTTAGGTAACCCTTAACATTACTGAGTTTAGGTTACACTTAACATTACTGAGTTTAGGTAACCCTTAACATTACTGAGTTTAGGTAACCCTTAACATTACTGAGTTTAGGTAACCCTTAACATTACTGAGTTTAAGTAACCCTTAACATTACTGAGTTTAGGTAACCCTTAACATTACTGAGTTTAGGTAAACCTTAACATTACTGAGTTTAGGTAACCCTTAACATTACTGAGTTTAGGTAATACTACGTTAACAAGTTTAGGTAACCCTTAACATTACTGAGTTTAGGTAACCCTTAACATTACTGAGTTTAGGGAACACTACGTTAACAAGTTTAGGTAACCCTTAACATTACTGAGTTTAGGTTACACTTAACATTACTGAGTTTAGGTTACACTTAACATTACTGAGTTTAGGTAACCCTTAACATTACTGAGTTTAGGTAACCCTTAACATTACTGAGTTTAGGTAACCCTTAACATTACTGAGTTTAGGTTACACTTTATGTTAACAAGTTTAGGTAACCCTTAACATTACTGAGTTTAGGTTACACTTTATGTTAACAAGTTTAGGTAACCCTTAACATTACTGAGTTTAGGGAACCCTTAACATTACTGAGTTTAGGGAACACTACGTTAACAAGTTTAGGTAAACCTTAACATTACTGAGTTTAGGTAACCCTTAACATTACTGAGTTTAGGTAACCCTTAACATTACTGAGTTTAGGTTACACTTAACATTACTGAGTTTAGGTAACCCTTAACATTACTGAGTTTAGGTAACACTTAACATTACTGAGTTTAGGTAACCCTTAACATTACTGAGTTTAAGTAACACTTAACATTACTGAGTTTAGGTAACCCTTAACATTACTGAGTTTAGGTAACCCTTAACATTACTGAGTTTAGGTAACCCTTAACATTACTGAGTTTAGGTAACCCTTAACATTACTGAGTTTAGGTTACACTTTATGTTAACAAGTTTAGGTAACCCTTAACATTACTGAGTTTAGGTTACACTTTATGTTAACAAGTTTAGGTAACCCTTAACATTACTGAGTTTAGGTAACCCTTAACATTACTGAGTTTAGGGAACACTACGTTAACAAGTTTAGGTAACCCTTAACATTACTGAGTTTAGGTAACCCTTAACATTACTGAGTTTAGGTAACCCTTAACATTACTGAGTTTAGGTAACCCTTAACATTACTGAGTTTAGGTAACCCTTAACATTACTGAGTTTAGGTAACCCTTAACATTACTGAGTTTAGGTAATACTACCCAAGTTTAGGTAACATTACTGAGTTTAGGTAACCCTTAACATTACTGAGTTTAGGGAACACTACGTTAACAAGTTTAGGTAACCCTTAACATTACTGAGTTTACGTTACACTTAACATTACTGAGTTTAGGTAACCCTTAACATTACTGAGTTTAGGTAACCCTTAACATTACTGAGTTTAGGGAACCCTTAACATTACTGAGTTTAGGTAACCCTTAACATTACTGAGTTTAGGTGTAACGGCTTTCGTCTGGTGAAGGAGAGTCGGACCAAAATGCAGCATGGTATTTTTGAGACATGTTTAATGACGAATGAAAACGAACTATACAAAAACAACAAACGGACCGCGAAAACCTATACAGCCTATCTGGTGACAACAAACGCAGAGACAGGAACAATCACCCACGAAAAACTCAAGAATATGGCTGCCTAAATATGGTTCCCAATCAGAGACAACGATAAACACCTGCCTCTGATTGAGAACCACTCCAGACAGCCATAGACTATGCTAGATACCCCCACTAAGCCACACACCCAATACTTAACAAAACCCCAAGACAAAACACACCACAATAAACCCATGTCACACCCTGGCCTGACCAAATAAATAAAGACAAACACAATAAACTTCGACCAGGGCGTGACATTAGGTTACACTTTACATTAACAAGTTTAGGTAACCCTTAACATTACTGAGTTTAGGTAACCCTTAACATTACTGAGTTTAGGTTACACTTTATGTTAACAAGTTTAGGTAACCCTTAACATTACTGAGTTTAGGTAACCCTTAACATTACTGAGTTTAGGGAACACTACGTTAACAAGTTTAGGTAACCCTTAACATTACTGAGTTTAGGTAACCCTTAACATTACTGAGTTTAGGTAACCCTTAACATTACTGAGTTTAGGTAACCCTTAACATTACTGAGTTTAGGTAACCCTTAACATTACTGAGTTTAGGTAACCCTTAACATTACTGAGTTTAGGGAACACTACGTTAACAAGTTTAGGTAACCCTTAACATTACTGAGTTTACGTTACACTTAACATTACTGAGTTTAGGTAACCCTTAACATTACTGAGTTTAGGTAACCCTTAACATTACTGAGTTTAGGGAACCCTTAACATTACTGAGTTTAGGTAACCCTTAACATTACTGAGTTTAGGTGTAACGGCTTTCGTCTGGTGAAGGAGAGTCGGACCAAAATGCAGCATGGTATTTTTGAGACATGTTTAATGACGAATGAAAAACGAACTATACAAAAACAACAAACGGACCGCGAAAACCTATACAGCCTATCTGGTGACAACAAACGCAGAGACAGGAACAATCACCCACGAAAAACTCAAAGAATATGGCTGCCTAAATATGGTTCCCAATCAGAGACAACGATAAACACCTGCCTCTGATTGAGAACCACTCCAGACAGCCATAGACTATGCTAGATACCCCCACTAAGCCACACACCCAATACTTAACAAAACCCCAAGACAAAACACACCACAATAAACCCATGTCACACCCTGGCCTGACCAAATAAATAAAGACAAACACAATAAACTTCGACCAGGGCGTGACATTAGGTTACACTTTACATTAACAAGTTTAGGTAACCCTTAACATTACTGAGTTTAGGTAACCCTTAACATTACTGAGTTTAGGTTACACTTTATGTTAACAAGTTTAGGTAACCCTTAACATTACTGAGTTTAGGTAACCCTGAACATTACTGAGTTTAGGGAACACTACGTTAACAAGTTTAGGTAAACCTTAACATTACTGAGTTTAGGTAACCCTTAACATTACTGAGTTTAGGTAACCCTTCACATTACTGAGTTTAGGTAACCCTTAACATTACTGAGTTTAGGTAACCCTTAACATTACTGAGTTTAGGTAACCCTTAACATTACTGAGTTTAAGTAACACTTAACATTACTGAGTTTAGGTAACCCTTAACATTACTGAGTTTAGGTAACCCTTAACATTACTGAGTTTAGGTAACCCTTAACATTACTGAGTTTAGGTAACCCTTAACATTACTGAGTTTAGGTTACACTTTATGTTAACAAGTTTAGGTAACCCTTAACATTACTGAGTTTAGGTTACACTTTATGTTAACAAGTTTAGGTAACCCTTAACATTACTGAGTTTAGGGAACCCTTAACATTACTGAGTTTAGGTAACCCTTAACATTACTGAGTTTAGGTGTAACGGCTTTCGTCTGGTGAAGGAGAGTCGGACCAAAATGCAGCATGGTATTTTTGAGACATGTTTAATGACGAATGAAAAACGAACTATACAAAAACAACAAACGGACCGCGAAAACCTATACAGCCTATCTGGTGACAACAAACGCAGAGACAGGAACAATCACCCACGAAAAACTCAAAGAATATGGCTGCCTAAATATGGTTCCCAATCAGAGACAACGATAAACACCTGCCTCTGATTGAGAACCACTCCAGACAGCCATAGACTATGCTAGATACCCCCACTAAGCCACACACCCAATACTTAACAAAACCCCAAGACAAAACACACCACAATAAACCCATGTCACACCCTGGCCTGACCAAATAAATAAAGACAAACACAATAAACTTCGACCAGGGCGTGACATTAGGTTACACTTTACATTAACAAGTTTAGGTAACCCTTAACATTACTGAGTTTAGGTAACCCTTAACATTACTGAGTTTAGGTTACACTTTATGTTAACAAGTTTAGGTAACCCTTAACATTACTGAGTTTAGGTAACCCTTAACATTACTGAGTTTAGGGAACACTACGTTAACAAGTTTAGGTAACCCTTAACATTACTGAGTTTAGGTAACCCTTAACATTACTGAGTTTAGGTAACCCTTAACATTACTGAGTTTAGGTAACCCTTAACATTACTGAGTTTAGGTAACCCTTAACATTACTGAGTTTAGGTAACCCTTAACATTACTGAGTTTAGGTAATACTACGTTAACAAGTTTAGGTAACCCTTAACATTACTGAGTTTACGTTACACTTAACATTACTGAGTTTAGGTAACCCTTAACATTACTGAGTTTAGGTAACCCTTAACATTACTGAGTTTAGGGAACCCTTAACATTACTGAGTTTAGGTAACCCTTAACATTACTGAGTTTAGGTGTAACGGCTTTCGTCTGGTGAAGGAGAGTCGGACCAAAATGCAGCATGGTATTTTTGAGACATGTTTAATGACGAATGAAAAACGAACTATACAAAAACAACAAACGGACCGCGAAAACCTATACAGCCTATCTGGTGACAACAAACGCAGAGACAGGAACAATCACCCACGAAAAACTCAAAGAATATGGCTGCCTAAATATGGTTCCCAATCAGAGACAACGATAAACACCTGCCTCTGATTGAGAACCACTCCAGACAGCCATAGACTATGCTAGATACCCCCACTAAGCCACACACCCAATACTTAACAAAACCCCAAGACAAAACACACCACAATAAACCCATGTCACACCCTGGCCTGACCAAATAAATAAAGACAAACACAATAAACTTCGACCAGGGCGTGACATTAGGTTACACTTTACATTAACAAGTTTAGGTAACCCTTAACATTACTGAGTTTAGGTAACCCTTAACATTACTGAGTTTAGGTTACACTTTATGTTAACAAGTTTAGGTAACCCTAACATTACTGAGTTTAGGTAACCCTGAACATTACTGAGTTTAGGGAACACTACGTTAACAAGTTTAGGTAAACCTTAACATTACTGAGTTTAGGTAACCCTTAACATTACTGAGTTTAGGTAACCCTTAACATTACTGAGTTTAGGTAACCCTTAACATTACTGAGTTTAGGTAACCCTTAACATTACTGAGTTTAGGTAACCCTTAACATTACTGAGTTTAAGTAACACTTAACATTACTGAGTTTAGGTAACCCTTAACATTACTGAGTTTAGGTAACCCTTAACATTACTGAGTTTAGGTAACCCTTAACATTACTGAGTTTAGGTAACCCTTAACATTACTGAGTTTAGGTTACACTTTATGTTAACAAGTTTAGGTAACCCTTAACATTACTGAGTTTAGGTTACACTTTATGTTAACAAGTTTAGGTAACCCTTAACATTACTGAGTTTAGGTAACCCTTAACATTACTGAGTTTAGGGAACACTACGTTAACAAGTTTAGGTAACCCTTAACATTACTGAGTTTAGGTAACCCTTAACATTACTGAGTTTAGGTAACCCTTAACATTACTGAGTTTAGGTAACCCTTAACATTACTGAGTTTAGGTAACCCTTAACATTACTGAGTTTAGGTAACCCTTAACATTACTGAGTTTAGGTAATACTACGTTAACAAGTTTAGGTAACCCTTAACATTACTGAGTTTACGTTACACTTAACATTACTGAGTTTAGGTAACCCTTAACATTACTGAGTTTAGGTAACCCTTAACATTACTGAGTTTAGGAACCCTTAACATTACTGAGTTTAGGTAACCCTTAACATTACTGAGTTTAGGTGTAACGGCTTTCGTCTGGTGAAGGAGAGTCGGACCAAAATGCAGCATGGTATTTTTGAGACATGTTTAATGACGAATGAAAAACGAACTATACAAAAACAACAAACGGACCGCGAAAACCTATACAGCCTATCTGGTGACAACAAACGCAGAGACAGGAACAATCACCCACGAAAAACTCAAAGAATATGGCTGCCTAAATATGGTTCCCAATCAGAGACAACGATAAACACCTGCCTATGATTGAGAACCACTCCAGACAGCCATAGACTATGCTAGATACCCCCACTAAGCCACACACCCAATACTTAACAAAACCCCAAGACAAAACACACCACAATAAACCCATGTCACACCCTGGCCTGACCAAATAAATAAAGACAAACACAATAAACTTCGACCAGGGCGTGACATTAGGTTACACTTTACATTAACAAGTTTAGGTAACCCTTAACATTACTGAGTTTAGGTAACCCTTAACATTACTGAGTTTAGGTTACACTTTATGTTAACAAGTTTAGGTAACCCTTAACATTACTGAGTTTAGGTAACCCTTAACATTACTGAGTTTAGGGAACACTACGTTAACAAGTTTAGGTAACCCTTAACATTACTGAGTTTAGGTAACCCTTAACATTACTGAGTTTAGGTAACCCTTAACATTACTGAGTTTAGGTAACCCTTAACATTACTGAGTTTAGGTAACCCTTAACATTACTGAGTTTAGGTAACCCTTAACATTACTGAGTTTAGGTAATACTACGTTAACAAGTTTAGGTAACCCTTAACATTACTGAGTTTAGGTAACCCTTAACATTACTGAGTTTAGGGAACACTACGTTAACAAGTTTAGGTAACCCTTAACATTACTGAGTTTACGTTACACTTAACATTACTGAGTTTAGGTAACCCTTAACATTACTGAGTTTAGGTAACCCTTAACATTACTGAGTTTAGGGAACCCTTAACATTACTGAGTTTAGGTAACCCTTAACATTACTGAGTTTAGGTGTAACGGCTTTCGTCTGGTGAAGGAGAGTCGGACCAAAATGCAGCATGGTATTTTTGAGACATGTTTAATGACGAATGAAAAACGAACTATACAAAAACAACAAACGGACCGCGAAAACCTATACAGCCTATCTGGTGACAACAAACGCAGAGACAGGAACAATCACCCACGAAAAACTCAAAGAATATGGCTGCCTAAATATGGTTCCCAATCAGAGACAACGATAAACACCTGCCTCTGATTGAGAACCACTCCAGACAGCCATAGACTATGCTAGATACCCCCACTAAGCCACACACCCAATACTTAACAAAACCCCAAGACAAAACACACCACAATAAACCCATGTCACACCCTGGCCTGACCAAATAAATAAAGACAAACACAATAAACTTCGACCAGGGCGTGACATTAGGTTACACTTTACATTAACAAGTTTAGGTAACCCTTAACATTACTGAGTTTAGGTAACCCTTAACATTACTGAGTTTAGGTAATACTACGTTAACAAGTTTAGGTAACCCTTAACATTACTGAGTTTAGGTAATACTACGTTAACAAGTTTAGGTAACCCTTAATATTACTGAGTTTAGGTAATACTACGTTAACAAGTTTAGGTAACCCTTAACATTACTGAGTTTAGGTAACACTACGTTAACAAGTTTAGGTAACTCTTAACATTACTGAGTTTAGGTAACCCTTAACATGACTGAGTTTAGGTAACCCTTAACATTACTGAGTTTAGGGAACACTGCGTTAACAAGTTTAGGTAACCCTTAACATTACTGAGTTTAGGGAACCCTTTACGTTACCAAGTTGAGGTGACACTTTACTTAAACCCTGCATACCTTTGTTATAACATTCTTCTAACAGGTGTCATAAACAGTGAAGTCTATTGTCAGCTTATTACAACTGCCAACTTTGTTATGACACAGACCATGTTAAGATAGACGTAGAGATATTACTAAATTACTCATTCTAATATGTTCTAATATGTTAATATTTTCTGATGAGTTCTATTATGTACTGCCATGGTCTAGGTCAGCCAATTGGCTTGGCTCAAACCTAGCCATCTGTGTTCTTAGCTAAATAATGGTGTGTGTCATGATAGTGTGAGGTCAGTTGCCAAAAGGTGACCACAGCTGACATGACTGTTGGAGACATCTGTTAAGACATTGTTATGTAGATACTTATGACCGAGAGTTCGCTCATAGTCCTCCTGATTACACTTATAAGCATTCATAGAAGCTTATGGCAGGATAATTATGCTCCTTCTCTATAACAGCACATACACAACTTTCCAATAACGCATTCATGATACATTACACACGGGTGGTTTCATATGTTATTTTTCACCTAATTATAATAGAGACATTTCAGAATAAAAGTTAGATGTTTTCAAGCGTGACCTAATATCTTCCAATGACAAGTATTACATCTTGTCTAGACAGATGACCGACACTTCTCAAGGGTCAATTGAAAAGGATGGAGAGAGAGAGAGAGACAGACGGACAGACAGACAAACCGAGAGAGAAATCATATGAGTATGATGGGGTGAAGGAGAGAGGTGTGGAGAGATCAAAAGGGCCCTGTTGGGGTTTGACAGCAGCTGTTTTCCTCACTATCAGAGTGGGGTAGCTTGTGAGACCCCCCTCTCTTCTCCACTCTCTGAAATAAGTCTTAACACATTCTTCAATTACTTTGTCGTGTAAAGGTTTTTCTCTGGGGATCATGGGAATTCCCCACACATCCAAGACACACCCAAGACACACCCATTCGCAGGCACACACACACACACACACACACACACACACACACACACACACACACACACACACACCAACATATCTGCTTGCCCACAAGCCTGATTTACTTGCCCACTGAGTGTACAAAACATTAGGTACATCTGCTCTTTCCATGACATAGACTGATAATAGACTGACCAGGTGAAATCCACTTCAATCAGTGTAGGTGAAGGGGAGAAGACAGGTTAAAGAATGATTTTTAAGCCTTGAGATAATTGAGACATGGATTGTGTGTGTGTGTGCCATTCAGAGGGTGAATGGGCATGACAAAAGATTTAAGTGCCTTTGAACGGGGTATGGTAGTAGGTGCCAGGCGCACCGGTTTGAGTGTGTCAAGAACTGTAACGCTGCTGTGTTTTTCACACTCGACAGTTTCCCTGTGTGTATCAATTATGGTCCACCACCCAAAGGACATCCAGCCAACTTGACACAACTGTGGGAAGCATTGGAGTCAACATGGGCCAGCATCCCTGTGGAACGCTTCGACACCTTGTAGAGTCCATGCCCTGATGAATTAACGCTGTTTTATGGGCAAAGGGGGGGGGGCGCGCAACTCATTATTAGGAAGGAGTTCAACTCATTATTAGGAAGGAGTTCAACTCATTATTAGGAAGGAGTTCAACTCATTATTAGGAAGGAGTTCAACTCATTATTAGGAAGGAGTTCAACTCATTATTAGGAAGGAGTTCAACTCATTATTAGGAAGGAGTTCAACTCATTATTAGGAAGGAGTTCAACTCATTTTTAGGAAGGAGTTCAACTCATTATAAGGAAGGAGCTCAACTCATTATTAGGAAGGAGTTCAACTCATTATTAGGAAGGAGTTCAACTCATTATTAGGAAGGAGTTCAACTCATTATTAGGAAGGAGTTCAACTCATTATTAGGAAGGAGTTCAACTCATTATTAGGAAGGAGTTCATAAGGTTTATTAGGAAGGAGTTCAACTCATTATTAGGAAGGAGTTCAACTCATTATTAGGAAGGAGCTCAACTCATTATTAGGAAGGAGTTCAACTCATTATTAGGAAGGAGTTCAACTCATTATTAGGAAGGAGTTCAACTCATTATTAGGAAGGAGTTCAACTCATTATTAGGAAGGAGTTCAACTCATTATTAGGAAGGTGTTCAACTCATTATTAGGAAGGAGTTCAACTCATTATTAGGAAGGAGTTCAACTCATTATTAGGAAGGAGTTCAACTCATTATTAGGAAGGAGTTCAACTCATTATTAGGAAGGAGTTCAACTCATTATTAGGAAGGAGTTCAACTCATTATTAGGAAGGAGTTCAACTCATTATTAGGAAGGAGTTCAACTCATTATTAGGAAGGAGTTCAACTCATTATTAGGAAGGAGTTCAACTCATTATTAGGAAGGAGCTCAACTCATTATTAGGAAGGAGTTCAACTCATTATTAGGAAGGAGCTCAACTCATTATTAGGAAGGAGTTCAACTCATTATTAGGAAGGAGTTCAACTCATTATTAGGAAGGAGTTCAACTCATTATTAGGAAGGAGTTCAACTCATTATTAGGAAGGAGTTCAACTCATTATTAGGAAGGAGTTCAACTCATTATTAGGAAGGAGCTCAACTCATTATTAGGAAGGAGCTCAACTCATTATTAGGAAGGAGTTCAACTCATTATTAGGAAGGAGTTCAACTCATTATTAGGAAGGAGTTCAACTCATTATTAGGAAGGAGCTCAACTCATTATTAGGAAGGAGTTCAACTCATTATTAGGAAGGAGTTCATAAGGTTTCGAACGCTCAGTGTATATATTTATTCTTGGTAATTCAATGTGTATGAGTATGTTCATAGTTAAATAAAAACTGTGCAATATTGGGTAGTTTGGGTAGTACTTAGACAATCTATTTCAAATGTATTTCAAAAGAGACATTTCGACATCCAAAATCAGAAGTGATAATAACATTGAAAAGGTTTAAGTTCAACACCCAATGTGTCATGAACCATTCATATCAGTTGTTATGAATGCCTGTGCGTGTCCCTTTATAATGAAGTGCCGTCACATTTCCACAGGTTTACAGAATCTTTTCAGATTGTGTTCTTAGTGAATAGATGAAGACAGCCTTGAGTTTATTCAGCTCCCCAGATGAACGCTTTCTTACTTGTTTGGGTGGATAACTGATTCAACCGCATTGGTATAAAAAGGCTGTTGAATCATTGGCCACTGCAGTGATGCGTTACAGCTTTTTGATTTTCATTCAAAGAGTCTATGCTTTTTTGTGACAGTTTGAATCAAAATTCACTTGAATCTACCTTGAATCCAAAGTTTGCCGAGACTAACAGTGATGTGTGACCAGCTAGATTGTGAATCTCACAGTGTTTCCTGTATACTGCATCTATGCTACAGGTTTAAGGATTTCTTCACAGAAAAAAAACTGCTCAATTGATGGAAATGCTTGAACATAGATATTTCATATATTTATTTGAGGATATCCAAGGTCACTTAATTGTGTATGTCAATGACACACAAATGACACTGATCCTAACAAAAAGTCTCCTGTCTCTCTGTGTGTCACGCCCTGGCCATAGAGAGGCTTTTATTCTCTATTTTGGTAAGACCAGGGTGTGACTAGGGTGGGTATTCTAGATTCTTTATTTCTATGTTTTCTGTTTCTATGTTTTGGCCGGGTATGGTTCTCAATCAGGGACAGCTGTCTATCGTTGTCTCTGATTGGGAATCATACTTAGGCAGCCTGTTTTGCCACCTTAGTTGTGGGTAGTGGACGTTGTTAGTGGCCTGTATAGCCCTAGTAAGCGTCACGTTCGTTTTTGTTGTTTCTTGTTTTTGTTGGTGATATTCATTAAAAAAAGAAATGTACGCTCACAACGCTGCAACTTGGTCTGGTCATTTCCCTGACGACTTTCGTGACACTGTGTGGATACCTCTATTGGCTGACTGTATGCAGTATGCAACAAGAGCTCAACTGCCTTATTCAACACATTCTGCTGTGTTAACAAAAATGCTGTGAGAAAGCGACTACAAATTCAGACCCCTTGACTTTTTTCACATTTTGTTATGTTACAGCCGTATTCTAAAATGTATTACTTTTTTTATATACCTCAAGCTACACACAATACCCCATAATGACAAAGCAAAAACAAGTTAAAGAAATGTTTGCTAATTTAAATTTGATAAAACCCCTGAAATAACACATTTACACAAGTATTTAGACCATTTAATCAATACTTTGTTGAAGCACCTTTGGCAGCGATTACAGCCTCGAGTCTTCCTGGGAATGATGCTACAAGCTTGGCACAGCTGTATTTGGGGAGTTTCTCCCATTCTTCTCTGTTTATCCAATCAAGCTCTGTCAGGTTTGATGGGGAGCGTTGCTGCACAGCTATTTTCAGGTCTCTCCAGAGATTTTCGATAGGGTTCAAGTCCGGCATCAGGCTGGACCACTCAAGGACATTCAGAGACTTTGTCTTGGCTGTGTGCTTAGGGTCGTTGTCCTTGTTGGAAGGTGAACCGTCGCCTGAGTCTGAGGTCCTGTTTTCGGTTTTCGTACGTTTGTTATTTTGTTAGTTCTATCGTGTATAGTTTCCTTATTAAATAAAATGAATCACAACTACGCTGCATTTTGGTCTGCTCCTCCTTCCCACAACGAAAGCCGTGACAGAATCACCCACCACAACAGGACCAAGCGGCGTGGTAACAGGCAAAAGCAACAGCAGGAGCAACATAAAGTGGAATGGACATGGGAGGACGAATTGTTTGGAGAAGGACCCTGGGATCAGCCTGGAGAATATCGCTGCCCCAAAGAAGAACTGTAGGCGGAGAGAGATGAGAGGCGCTGGTATGAGGAGAAGCAACAGCGGCAGCTGGAGCAACAATATCGGGACTACACTACTTGGGAGGAAATAGACAGGTGGGCGGTCGACCCAGGGAGAGTGCCGGAGCCCGCCTGGGATTCACTGGAGCAGTGCAAAGAGGGTTATAGGAGAATGGAGATGGCGAAGCAAGCACGGCGGCGCGGAAGGAAGCCCGAGAGTCAGCCCCAATAATTTATTGGGGGGAGGCTCACAGGGAGTAGGGCTACGCCAGGTAGGAGACCTGCGCAAACTTCCTGTGCTTACCGGGGGGCCAAAGAGACCGGGCAGGCACCGTGTTATGCTGTGGAGCGCACGGTGTCTCCAGTGCGGGTGCATAGCCCGGTGCGGTACATACCAGCTCCTCGTATTGGCCGGGCTAGAGTGGGCATCGAGCCAGGTAAGGTTGGGCGGGCTCGGTGCTCAAGAGCTCCAGTGCGCCTGCACGGTCCGGTCTATCCAGTGCCACCTCCACACATCAGTCCTCCGGTGGCAGTTCTCCGCACCAGGCTTCCTGTGCGTGTCCTCGGCCCAGTAGCACCAGTGCCAGCACCACGCATCAGGCCTACAGTGCGCCTCGCCTCTCCAGTGCTGTCGGAGTCTCCCGCCTGTTCAGCGCAGCCAGAGCCTTCCTCCTCTACAGCACTGCTGGAGTCTCCCGCCTGTTCAGCGCAGCCAGAGCCTTCCTCCGCTCCTGCGCTGCTGGAGTCTCCCGCCTGTTTAGCGCTGCCAGAGCCTTCCGCCTCTACAGTGTTGCCGGAGTCTCCTGCTTGTTTAGCGCAGCCAGAGCTGCCAGCCTGCATGGAGCAGCCAGAGCTGCCAGTCTGCATAAAGCAGCCAGAGCTGCCACTGCATGGAGCAGCCAGAGCTGTCAGTCTGCATGGAGCAGCCAGAGCTGTCAGTCTTCATGGAACAGCCAGAGCTGCTAGTCTGCATGGAGCGGCCGGAGCTGCCAGTCTGCATGGAGCTGCCAGTCTGCAAGGAGCTGACAGTCTGCAAGGAGCTGCCAGTCTGCAAGGAGCTGTCAGTCTGCAAGGAGCTGCCAGTCTGCAAGGAGCTGCCAGAGCTGCCAGTCTGCATGGAGCAGCCAGAGCTGCCAGTCTGCAAGAAGCCGCCAGAGCTGCCAATCTGCATGGAGCAGCCAGAGCCAACAGTCAGTATGGAGCAGCCAGAGCCGTCAGTCTGCCAGGATCCGCCAGTCAGCCAGACTCTTCCAGATCTGCCAGTCAGCCAGACTCCTCCAGATCCGCCAATCTGCCAGACTCTTCCAGATCTGCCAGTCAGCCAGACTCTTCCAGATCTGCCAGTCAGCCAGACTCTTCCAGATCTACCAGTCAGCCAGACCCTTCCAGATCTGCCAGTCAGCCAGACTCTTCCAGATCCGCCAGTCAGCCAGACTCTTACATTTACATTTAAGTCATTTAGCAGACGCTCTTATCCAGAGCGACTTACAAATTGGTGAATTCACCTTCTGACATCCAGTGGAACAGCCACTTTACAATAGTGCATCTAAATCATTTAAGGGGGGGTGAGAAGGATTACTTATCCTATCCTAGGTATTCCTTGAAGAGGTGGGGTTTCAGGTGTCTCCGGAAGGTGGTGATTGACTCTGCTGTCCTGGCGTCGTGAGGGAGTTTGTTCCACCATTGGGGGGCCAGAGCAGCGAACAGTTTTGACTGGGCTGAGCGGGAACTGTACTTCCTCAGTGGTAGGGAGGCGAGCAGGCCAGAGGTGGATGAACGCAGTGCCCTTGTTTGGGTGTAGGGCCTGATCAGAGCCTGGAGGTACTGCGGTGCCGTTCCCCTCACAGCTCCGTAGGCAAGCACCATGGTCTTGTAGCGGATGCGAGCTTCAACTGGAAGCCAGTGGAGAGAGCGGAGGAGCGGGGTGACGTGAGAGAACTTGGGAAGGTTGAACACCAGACGGGCTGCGGCGTTCTGGATGAGTTGTAGGGGTTTAATGGCACAGGCAGGGAGCCCAGCCAACAGCGAGTTGCAGTAATCCAGACGGGAGATGACAAGTGCCTGGACTAGGACCTGCGCCGCTTCCTGTGTGAGGCAGGGTCGTACTCTGCGGATGTTGTAGAGCATGAACCTACAGGAACGGGCCACCGCCATGATGTTGGTTGAGAACGACAGGGTGTTGTCCAGGATCACGCCAAGGTTCTTAGCGCTCTGGGAGGAGGACACAATGGAGTTGTCAACCGTGATGGCGAGATCATGGAACGGGCAGTCCTTCCCCGGGAGGAAGAGCAGCTCCGTCTTGCCGAGGTTCAGCTTGAGGTGGTGATCCGTCATCCACACTGATATGTCTGCCAGACATGCAGAGATGCGATTCGCCACCTGGTCATCAGAAGGGGGAAAGGAGAAGATTAATTGTGTGTCGTCTGCATAGCAATGATAGGAGAGACCATGTGAGGTTATGACAGAGCCAAGTGACTTGGTGTATAGCGAGAATAGGAGAGGGCCTAGAACAGAGCCCTGGGGGACACCAGTGGTGAGAGCGCGTGGTGAGGAGACAGATTCTCGCCACGCCACCTGGTAGGAGTGACCTGTCAGGTAGGACGCAATCCAAGCGTGGGCCACGCCGGAGATGCCCAACTCGGAGAGGGTGGAGAGGAGGATCTGATGGTTCACAGTATCGAAGGCAGCCGATAGGTCTAGAAGGATGAGAGCAAGCGGGCAGGTTGGGTCAAGCGGGCAGGTTGTTGGGCGGCCGGCCGTCACAAGAAGCGAGATTTCATCTGGAGAGAGAGGGGAGAAAGAGGTCAGAGCACAGGGTAGGGCAGTGTGAGCAGAACCAGCGGTGTCGTTTGACTTAGCAAACGAGGATCGGATGTCGTCGACCTTCTTTTCAAAATGGTTGACGAAGTCATCTGCAGAGAGGGAGGAGGGGGGGGAGGGGGAGGAGGATTCAGGAGGGAGGAGAAGGTGGCAAAGAGCTTCCTAGGGTTAGAGGCGGAATTTAGAGTGGTAGAAAGTGGCTTTAGCAGCAGAGACAGAGGAGGAAAATGTAGAGAGGAGGGAGTGAAAGGATGCCAGGTCCGCAGGGAGGCGAGTTTTCCTCCATTTCCGCTCGGCTGCCCGGAGCTCTGTTCTGTGAGCTCGCAATGAGTCGTCGAGCCACGGAGCGGGAGGGGAGGACCGAGCCGGCCTGGAGGATAGGGGACATAGAGAGTCAAAGGATGCAGAAAGGGAAGAGAGGAGGGTTGAGGTGGCAGAATCAGGAGATAGGTTGGAGAAGGTATGAGCAGAGGGAAGAGATGATAGGATGGAAGAGGAGCGAGTAGCGGGGGGGAGAGAGCGAAGGTTGGGACGGCGCGATACCATCCGAGTAGGGGCAGTGTGGGAAGTGTTGGATGAGAGCGAGAGGGAAAAGGATACAAGGTAGTGGTCGGAGACTTGGAGGGGAGTTGCAATGAGGTTAGTGGAAGAACAGCATCTAGTAAAGATGAGGTCGAGCGTATTGCCTGCCTTGTGAGTAGGGGGAAGGTGAGAGGGTGAGGTCAAAAGAGGAGAGGAGTGGAAAGAAGGAGGCAGAGAGGAATGAGTCAAAGGTAGACGTGGGGAGGTTAAAGTCGCCCAGGACTGTGAGAGGTGAGCCGTCCTCAGGAAAGGAGCTTATCAAGGCATCAAGCTCATTGATGAACTCTCCGAGGGAACCTGGAGGGCGATAAATGATAAGGATGTTAAGCTTGAAAGGGCTGGTAACTGTGACAGCATGGAATTCAAAGGAGGCGATAGACAGATGGGTAAGGGGAGAAAGAGAGAATGACCACTTGGGAGAGATGAGGATCCCGGTGCCACCACCCCGCTGACCAGAAGCTCTCGGGGTGTGCGAGAACATGTGGGCGGACGAAGAGAGAGCAGTAGGAGTAGCAGTGTTATCTGTGGTGATCCATGTTTCCGTCAGTGCCAAGAAGTCGAGGGACTGGAGGGAGGCATAGGCTGAGATGAACTCTGCCTTGTTGGCCGCAGATCGGCAGTTCCAGAGGCTACCGGAGACCTGGAACTCCACGTGGGTCGTGCGCGCTGGGACCACCAGATTAGGGTGGCCGCGGCCACGCGGTGTGGAGTGTTTGTATGGTCTGTGCAGAGAGGAGAGAACAGGGATAGATAGACACATAGTTGACAGGCTACAGAAGAGGCTACGCTAATGCAAAGGAGATTGGAATGACAAATGGACTACATGTCTCGAATGTTCAGAAATTTAAGCTTACGTAGCAAGAATCTTATTGACTAAAATGATTGAAATGATACAGTACTGCTGGAGTAGGCTAGCTGGCAGTGGCTGCGTTGTTGACTTTGTAGGCTAGCTGGCAGTGGCTGCGATGTTGACACTACACTAATCAAGTTATTCCGTCGAGTGTAATAGTTTCTACAGTGCTGCTATTTGGGGCTAGCTAGCTAGCTAGCAGTGTTGATTGCGTTACGTTACGTTAAAAGAACGACAATAGCTGGCTAGCTAACCTAGAAAATCGCTCTAGACTACACAATTGTCTTAGATACAAAGATGGCTATGTAGCTAGCTAGCTACGATCAAACAAATCAAACCGTTGTACTGTAATAGTTTCTACAGTGCTGCTATTCGGGGGCTAGCTGGCTAGCTAGCAGTGATGATTGCGTTACGTTACGTTAAAGAACGACAATAGCTGGCTAGCTAACCTAGAGAATCGCTCTAGACTACACAATTGTCTTAGATACAAAGACGGCTATGTAGCTAGCTACGATCAAACAAATCAAACCGTTGTACTGTAATAGTTACTACAGTGCTGCTAGTCGGGGGCTAGCTGGCTAGCTAGCAGTGTTGATTGCGTTACGTTACGTTAAAAGAACGACAATAGCTGGCTAGCTAACCTAGAAAATCGCTCTAGACTACACAATTGTCTTAGATACAAAGACGGCTATGTAGCTAGCTAGCTACGATCAAACAAATCAAACCGTTGTACTGTAATAGTTTCTACAGTGCTGCTATTCGGGGGCTAGCTGGCTAGCTAGCAGTGTTGATTGCGTTACTTCCAGATCTGCCAGTCAGCCAGACTCTTCCAGAGCCGCCAGTCAGCCAGACTCTTCCAGATCCGCCAGTCAGCCAGACTCTTCCAGATCCGCTAGTCAGCCAGACTCTTCCAGATCTGCCAGTCAGCCAGACTCTTCCAGATCCGCCAGTCAGCCAGACTCTTCCAGATCTGCCAGTCAGCCAGACTCTTCCAGATCTGCCAGTCAGCCAGACTCTTCCAGATCCGCCAGTCAGCCAGGATCTGCCAGAGCCTTCCTCCTCTCCTGTGCTGCCAGAGTCTCCCGCCTGTCCGGCGCTGCTGCCGGAGTCTCCCGCCTGTCTGGCGCTGCTGCCGGAGTCTCCCGCCTGTACGGCTCTGCTGCCAGAGTCTGAAGAGCCCCTCTGTCCCGAGATGCCCCTCTGTCCCGAGCTGCCCCTCTGTCCCGAGCTGCCCCTCTGTCCCGAGCTGCCCCTCTGTCCCGTGTTGTTAACTAGGGTTGCCGTGGCTAGGAGGTCACGGAAGCGGACAAGGTGGGGGAAGACTACGGTGAAGTGGGGGCCACGTCCAGCACCAGAGCCGCCACCGCGGACAGATGCCCACCCAGACCCTCCCCGATAGGTTCAGGTTTTGCGGCCGGAGTCCGCACCTTGGGGGGGGTACTGTCACACCCTGACCATAGTTAACTTTGTATGTTTCTAAGTTTGGTTGGTCAGGGTGTGATCTGAGTGGGTATTCTATGTTGGATGTCTTGTTTGTATATTTCTATGTCTGGCCTGATATGGTTCTCAATCAGAGGCAGATGTTAGTCATTGTCTCTGATTGGGAACCATATTTCGGTAGCCTGGGTTTCACTGTGTGTTTGTGGGTGATTGTTCCTGTCTCTGTGTTTTGCACCAGATAGGGCTGTTTTCGGTTTTCGTACGTTTGTTATTTTGTTAGTTCTATCGTGTATAGTTTCCTTTTTAAATAAAATGAATCACAACTACTCTGCATTTTGGTCCGCTCCTCCTTCCCACAACGAAAGCCGTGACAGGTGGAAGAAACATCTCAATGGAAACAGGATGGACCAGAACTCAATTTCGAGTCTCATAGCAAAGGTTCTGAATAATTATGTGAATGAGATATTTCTGTTTTTATTATTTTTAATACATTTTGTGACGGCCCTGAATTTTTCTGAACCGTCTCAGTGCTTATCCTTCCAATAGGGCGCTTTCCCTTTAATTCCCAATTAAAAAACCAGCATCAGCTGCGCAAAAGTTGGGTTGTGATGGAGACGTGAATGCGGATGTGTTCAACCCTCAGTTCCGAAACTTCTCTATTCCGTTTGTTTTGTTGCCTTTTAAACGTGTGTTTTGTAGCCTAATAGAGTTCACCCAGGATCGGATCCATTCTTTGCGTCCGTGGACTACACCTCTCCGTTCTCCGTGGCCTTTCTCAGCTGGAGATCTGTTGGCGGACAGGATCCACTCTTTGCGTCCGTGGACTACACCTCTCCGTTCTCCGTGGCCTTTCTCAGCTGGAGATATGTTGGCGGACAGGATCCACTCTTTGCGTCCGTGGACTTACACCTCTCTGTTGTTCGTGGCCTTTCTCAGCTGGAGATATGTTGGCGTACAGGATCCACTCTTTGCGTCCGTGGACTACACCTCTCCGTTCTCCGTGGCCTTTCTCAGCTGGAGATATGTTGGCGGACAGGATCCATTCTTTGTGTCCGTGTACTACACCTCTCTGTTATTCGTGGCCTTTCTCAGCTGGAGATATGTTGGCGGACAGGATCCACTCTTTGCGTCCGTGGACTACACCTCTCCGTTCTCCGTGGCCTTTCTCAGCTGGAGATCTGTTGGCGGACAGGAGCCACTCTTTGCGTCTGTGGACTACACCTCTCCGTTCTCCGTGGCCTTTCTCAGCTGGAGATCTGTTGGCGGACAGGAGCCACTCTTTGCGTCCGTGGACTACACCTCTCCGTTCTTCGTGGCCTTTCTCAGCTGGAGATATGTTGGCGGATTGGATTGTCTGACTGACCGACTGACTACAACCTTTTTGTATATGGTATTTCATTTGTTTCGATGTGATGTATACTGTGATGATCTATGTAGTTAGTTGTAGTTGAGGACTTAGTAAGAGTTGATACACTTTATAGTTGTGTGGTAAAATAATTGTTATATTGATTGTATGATTAATACTGGGTTTACGCTACACTTGTATGAACGGACAAACATTGCGTGACAAAGGTCACTTGAGTTCCCTGAACTTCTTTACCGGGCTGGACTCTTTTTAGGCCCGAGATACAGGACATTTCTGGAGGAACCAGAACTAATTGTGTTATATTATTATATGTGTGTGTAATCATTTATGTTGGCAATACAACCCACACAAAATAATAGTTGTTTTTGAAGTTCTTTCCAATGTTTTAAGGGTTTATGAAAAGTGTATTTCCATCCTGATTTTTACATAAGTCCTTTGTATTGGTGTAGACTTGATGGACCAGATGGGACTCATTCCCTCCCAAACTAAAAGGAGAAACCAATGTTTTCTCTGGTAGGCACAACCTACCTGGCACCCCTATAAATAATAACCTCAAGTCAAACCGTTACATAAAAATGGCACCCCAGATGGGACAGCTCAACATTGAGAATTAACCAAAGCAAATCTTTTGTGTGGAATTAAAACAATGGATTGACCCCAAGAAAATGTGCTCATCCACATCCTACCTGTCAATGGGAATACACAGGACGATTCTGACCATCAAGCTGACAATACAAATCATATTGTGAATGGAAATAATGGAGTTGATTTGGGCCAGAGCCCTGGGAATCTGAATGCTCGGTCTGAACCACAGGCCACAGGAGGTCTAACCAGTTACTCACTTATTGACATCGATCTGTGTGGAAGTACTGAGCTAGCCCTCCCTCTGACACCCAACCTTCCTCCATTGTCTGGTTTATCTCCAGAGGTTGTAGTCTTTACAACTTCAAGGTGACATCCTTGATATTCGTCGGACTCAACAACATCTCCAAACTCTTATCCACCATAAATTCAAATGTCTGAGTGAAGAGCAACAACAGAGTGCCATGGAATTCAAAAACTCACTGAGCACTCTAGCCCACACGCTGACAGAGCTCAGTGAGAGTGGAAGACGGGATATTACTGGTGCCATGGACAGGCAGTTTGACTACCAACGAAACCAACTCACTGCCACTCTCCAATGGCGCCTGCAACATCACCACACTGAGGTCCTTAATTCTGTTTTTTTCTCCCACAGTTAACACTGTAGACCACTTGCAGACAGAACTCTCTAATTGTGTTAAAATTTTGGATGACGTGTCTGTGGACATGTACTCCATTAGGCACAACTCCTTGCAAAGAGTTTCTCTGGTGTCCACTTCTGTTAAGACCACTGAGGGCCAAGATGGCACCTCTGAACAGCCAAGACAAGGCCATGCAGCAGCCACACCTTGCAGGATGCAATCCACCATGCATCCTGGTTTTAATTTTCATGGTTCGATAATTCCCTCACCCTCTACTTCCTCAATACCTCCTAGCTCTTTTGTTCATGGTGATATGAGTAGACGTCATGTGGGGGCGATGCCAATTAAATTGCAATTTCCCACCTTTGGGGAAAAGGATGACAGTCCTGATCCGCTAACTTTGAGGCCAAGTTTTCCTCTGCATTTCTGTCTGAGGACTACACAGATGAGTTGGCAGACAGTCAGAAATCAAGTGCAAAGAGAGAAAGAGAGTATCCGTGACTTTGCATACGCTTACCACTCCCTGTGCAGAAGGTGGAAACCTGGCATTGAGGAGGAAGAGGTCATTAAATTGATCTTGAAGAACATCAACCCTCTACTAGCCTCAGAAAAAGAGCTACCACTGTCGATGGACTGGTTCGCCTGGGACAGCAGTTTGAGAAGGACAGAGAATGCCAACAGCAATATGAACAGAGAAAGAAACAGACACCCAAACTGTTACCCAAGACAGACCATCAACAATAGCCAAAGTCTCCAGCCAAGACCCCTCCCATGTTCTGTTGGAGATGTAGCCAAAAGGGACATTCTTCAGCCACATGTCCAAGACCGTACCAAGTAAACCCTTCCAGAAACCACAAATCACAACAGGCCAACACGCCTAACTCTCGACCATCCTACTCTGGGTGCTTTAACCAGAGCTGAAACCCCAAGAGTCACTGCCTACGCCCCCCTGTCAATATCCCCTTTTCAGTTAATACCACACCAACTGGTGTTACCCCTGTCCATAGGCCCATGAACAGGAAGAGCCATCCTGGACACCGGGTCATCCTTCACACTGCTCAATGAGAAACTGTGGAAGGAGGTTAAAGGTCCACAATACAACTTGAAGCAGTGGACAGAAGGTCCACTCTATCTTGCTGATGGTGAGGCTAAACTACCACTTGGATGGAGTGAGGTAGAGTTCCGCCTGTGTAACCGTTCCTATATGATTCCTTCTGTTATCTTACAAATCAAGCACCTTGCTTTTCCTCTCATTGGGAATTGATATCGCACACAATTGCTACTGGTTTCCATACAATCCGAGCAAGAAGCATTTCTTCCAATCAGAAGCTACAAAGTTACATGATTGGGGTTCAAATGTGGCAGTATTCTCTGCCGTTGCTCCGGTACCACTAACCCTTGATAATCTTTCTGGTGATCTCCTTTTACAGGCTGTGAGAAGAGCTCAGCTGGAACAGCCAGCGGTGTTAAGGCTGTTGGAACAGCTGCAGAATAATGCTGATGTATGTACTTCAAAGCTAGGACGCACCGGGCTCCTGAAGCACAAAATATTCCTTACACAGGAAATGCCGATCAAGCAAAAGCCATATCGTTTGTCCTCAGCTAATCATCCAAAAGGGACTCATTAATGATATGTTAGCACAAGATATAATAGAACGCTCCTCCTCTCCCTGGGTTGCTCCTGTTGTCCTCATCCCAAAAAACACCAGTGGTCTTAGATTTTGTGTGGACTATAGTAAGACCAACAATGTTTCCCAGACTGATGCCTATCCTCTTCCCACCATCCATGAGATCCTGGAGTCATTGTCGGGCGCTGTTGTGTTCACTACCCTTGACCTCAATAATGGCTATTGGCAGGTTGAGCTGGACCAGGAAAGCAAGGACAAGACTGCTTTTGTCTGTGCTGAGGGCTTGTTTTCCTTTAAGGTGATACCTTTTGGATTAAAGAATGCACCTGCACCTTTCCAAAGACTCATGGAGATTGTGTTAGGTGAGCTCAAAGGGAAGATTTGTTTTGCCTTCCTGGACGATATAATTATCTACTCCCAGAACAGAGAACAACACTTTCAAGATCTTCAAGCAGTGTTGGACAAGCTAAGAGAAGCTGGTCTGACCTTGAATATGAAGAAGAGCAACTTCTGCCAAATGTCCCTGAAGTTCCTTGGCCATATTGTGTCTTTTGACGGCATTCATGTGGATCCTGGAAAGACTTCCCTATGCCAACCACACTCAAGGCCCTTCAACGGTCCCTTGGGATGGCTGGATGGCACCATCGGGTTGTGTCAAACTTCTCCCAGGTGGCAGAACCCCTCAACGCGTTGAAGCGAAAAGGAGTGAAATTCCTATGGACGGCAGAGTGCCAGACCTCCTTTGAAACGACACCTCGTCACACCTCCCATTTTAGGTCATCCCAACTTTGATTGCCCTTTTGTTGTTTACACTGATGCAAGTGATGTTGGACTTGGTGCTGTCCTAGTCCAACAGAGTGGACTTGGCACAGAAGAAGTGCTAGCGTTCGCCAGTCGGACATTGAATGGAGCAGAACGGAACTACTCCACAACCGAGCAAGAGTGCCTTGCAGTTGTCTGGGCTTTGGAAAAGTGGAGGTACTACCTGGAGGGAAGACACTTCACTGTGGTCACTGACCATTCCTCTCTTGTGTGGGTGTTCAAGACCAATAAACCAAGCACCAGACTCATCAGATGGGCTCTACGGTTGCAAGAGTTCACCTTTGCAGTAGAAAACAGGACAGGAAAATACAACACTGTTCCAGATGCCTTATCCAGACCTAATGCTGTTGGTAATGGTTGCCCTCATTTTACATGTACTACTGTCCTATCAAGCAATCGAGACTCACCCAAAACTGATTTTCCCATCTCTGATGAGGCCATTTGGAAAGCCCAACAGGATGATCCAGAAGTACAGGCTTTGTACCAGACTATCCTGGAAGATGGAGAAAAGATGGTCTATCCACAAAGCTGACCATCATTGAAGACAAAGTCTACCGTGTTGTACAACTACCTCACAGAACCCTCTACCAAATGTACATACCTGAAACTCTACGCCTTCAACTGCTGCAACCTTTCCATGAATACCCATTAGCTGGTCATTTGGGCAGGTTCAAAACCTACAAGCGGTTGCAAGCATTACTGTACTGGCCACATCTGAGCATGGATGTGAAATCACACATCCGAAACTGTCAGGTTTGTCAAATTTACAAACCAGAAAGTAGAAAGCCTGCTGGCAAGTTGCAGCAAACGGTGGTTATACGACCTTGGGAAATGTTAGGAGTGGATTTGATGGGTCCATTTCCTAGAAGCTCCAATCAGAATGTGTACATGCTTGTTCTTTTTCCCTGCATCAGGCCACAGCAAGGACCGTCTCTAACATCCTTACGAAAGAGATCCTGACTCGCTAAGGAGTGCCTGATTACATCCTGTCTGATCGAGGTTCCCAATTTGTCTCTGATCTCTTTGAGGAGACCTGCCAAAGATGGAACCTGAGACAGAAGTTGACCACGGCCTATCACCCACAGACCAACCTCACTGAGAGAGTAAATCTAACCTTGAAGACAATGATTGCTTCCTATGTAGGGACCCAGCAGAAACACTGGGACAAGCACCTTCACGAGTTTCGATTTGCCCTGAATTCTGCTGTGCAAAAGTCCACTGGAGTCACACCTGCAGAGCTGAACCTAAGTCGTCCCCTCCGAGGACCCTTGGATATGATGCTACAGCCCCAGCAGCTTACTCCGGACTCTGCATGCTATGACCAGGTAGTCCATCTCCACGACTTGAGCGCTTGTCTCAAAGAACATGATCCAGGCTCGACTCAAGCAGAAGATAAATGGTGGCAAAGCGCCATGGTGGCAAAGTAAATACAATATAGCAAGTAAAACACTGGAATGGTAGATTTGCAATGGAAGAATGTGCAAAGTAGAAATAAAAATAATGGGGTGCAAAGGAGCAAAATAAATTAAATACAGTAGGGAAAGAGGTAGTTGTTTGGGCTAAATTATAGGTGGGCTATGTACAGGTGCAGTAATCTGTGAGCTGCTCTGACAGTTGGTGCTTAAAGCTAGTGAGGGAGATAAGTGTTTCCAGTTTCAGAGTTCTTTTCAAGTTCGTTCCAGTCATTGGCAGCAGAGAACTGGAAGGAGAGGAGGCCAAAGAAAGAATTGGTTTTGGAGGTGACTAGAGAGATATACCTGCTGGAGCGTGTGCTACCGGTGGGAGATGCTATGGTGACCAGCGAGCTGAGATAAGGGGGGACTTTACCTAGCAGGGTCTTGTAGATGACATGGAGCCAGTGGGTTTGGCGACGAGTATGAAGCGAGGGCCAGCCAACGAGAGTGTACAGGTTGCAATGGTGGGTAGTATATGGGGCTTTGGTGACAAAACGGATTGCACTGTGATAGACTGCATCCAATTTGTTGAGTAGGGTATTGGAGGCTATTTTGTAAATGGCATCGCCAAAGTCGAGGATTGGTAGGATGGTCAGTTTTACAAGGGTATGTTTGGCAGCATGAGTGAAGGATGCTTTGTTGCGAAATAGGAAGCCAATTCTAGATTTAACTTTGGATTGGAGATGTTTGATATGGGTCTGGAAGGAGAGTTTACAGTCTAACCAGACACCTAAGTATTTGTAGTTGTCCACGTATTCTAAGTCAGAGCCGTCCAGAGTAGTGATGTTGGACAGGCGGGTAGGTGCAGGTAGTGATCGGTTGAAGAGCATGCATTTAGTTTAGTTTGTATTTAAGAGCAATTGGAGGCCACGGAAGGAGAATTGTATGGCATTGAAGCTTGCCTGGAGGGTTGTTAACAGTGTCCAAAAAAGGGCCAGAAGTATACAGAATGGTGTCGTCTGCGTAGAGGTGGATTATGATAAGAACAGACGAGACATGCAGTTCCAGCTTCGTGATCGGATGTGGCTTCACTCTCATCCTTACTCAAAAGCTGAACAATTCTTCTCGGCCAAGCTCGCTCCTAAATGGCAAGGACCATATAGGATTGTGGAGCAGATGGGCCCTCTGAACTACCGAGTGGTGAAAGAGGACACGGGTAAAGATATGCGCGTTGTCCATGTCTCACGCCTTAAGGCCTGTTGCCCCTCGGCCGAGGAATTGGAGGCGATTGAGGGCCACAAGGTCCTGGATATCTTTGAAGAGGAAAGTGGGGAGAATTTTCTCTGATTCCCAGACCCAGAAGTCTCACACCTTAAGGCCTGTGACCCCTCAGCTGAGCGCCAAAAAGTAATTTATATTTTTGTAGAGGAAAGTGATGAGACCTTTCGCGGTTTCCCCGACCAAGATGTGCCTTCCAGTGCAATGGTTGGCTTTTTCCAGGGGGGGGGGGGGGTGTGTGTGACGGCCCTGAATTCTTCTGAATCGTCTCAGTGCTTCTCCTTCCAATAGGGCGCTTTCCCTTTAATTCCCAATTAAATAGCCAGCATCAGCTGCGCAAAAGTGGGGTTATGATGGAGACATGAATGAGGATGTGTTTAACCCTCAGTTCCGAAACTTCTCTATTACGTTTGTTTTGTTGCCTTTTAAACGTGTGTTTTGTAACCTAATAGAGTTTACCCAGGACCGGATCCATTCTTTGCGTCCGTGGACTACACCTCTCCGTTCTCCGTGGCCTTTCTCAGCTGGAGATATGTTGGCGGACAGGATCCACACTTTGCGTCCGTGGACTACACCTCTCCGTTCTCAGTGGCCTTTCTCAACTGGAGATATGTTGGTGGACAGGATCCACTCTTTGTGTCCGTGGACTACACCTCTCCGTTCTCCGTGGCCTTTCTCAGCTAGAGATATGTTGGCGTACAGGATCCACTCTTTGCGTCCGTGGACTACACCTCTCTGTTCTTCGTGGCCTTTCTCCGCTGGAGATATGTTGGCGGACAGGATCCACTCTTGGCGTCCGTGGACTACACCTCTCTGTTGTTCGTGGCCTTTCTCCGCTGGAGATATGTTGGCGGACAGGATCCACTCTTTGCGTCCGTGGACTACACCTCTCTGTTGTTCGTGGCCTTTCTCAGCTGGAGATATGTTGGCGGACAGGATCCACTCTTGGCGTCCGTGGACTACACCTCTCTGTTGTTCGTGGCCTTTCTCCGCTGGAGATCTGTTGGCGGATTGGATTGTCTGACTGACCGACTGACTACAACCTTTTTGTATACGGTATTTCATTTGTTTCGATGTGATGTATACGGTGATGATCTATGTAGTTAGTTGTAGTTGAGGACTTAGTAAGAGTTGATACGCTTTATAGTTGTGTGGTAAAATAATTGTTATATTGATTGTATGATTAATACTGGGTTTACGCTACACTTGTATGAATGGACAAACATTGCGTGACAAAGGTCACTTGAGTTCCCTGAACTTCTTTACCGGGCTGGACTCTCTTTAGGCCCGAGGTACAGGACATTTCTGGAGGAACCAGAACTAATTGTGTTAAATGATTACACACAAATATAATAATATATGTTGGTAATACAACCCACGCAAAAGAATACAGTTGTTTTTGAAGTTCTTTCCAATGTTTTAAGGGTTTATGAAAAGTGTATTTCCATCCTGATTTTTACATAAGTCCTTTGTATTGGTGTAGACTTGACGGACCAGATGGGACTCATTCCCTCCCAAACCAAAAGAAGAAACCAATGTTTTCTCTGGTAGGCACAACCTACCTGGCACCCCTATAAATAATAACCTCAAGTCAAAACCATTACAATTTGCAAAATTTTTCTAAAAACCTGTTTTCACTTTGTCATTATGAGGTATTGTGTGTAGATTGCTGAGGATTTGTATTTCTTTAATGCATTTTAGAATACGGCTGTAATGTGGCAGGTAGCCTAGTGGTTAGAGTGTTGGGTCAGTAACCTAAATGTTGCTGGATCGAATCCCTGAGCTGACAAGGTAAAAATAGGCAAGGCAGTTATCCCACTGTTTCCCGGGCGCTGAAGACGTGGGCTGACGATTATGGCAACCACCCACACCTCTCTGATTCAGAGGGGTTGGGTTAAATGCTGAAGACACATTTCAGCTGAATGCATTCAGTTGTACCACTGACTAGGTATCCCCTTTTTAACAAAATGTGGAAAAAGTCAAGGGGTCTGAATACTTTCCGAAAGCACTGTATATATTATGCTAAGTTAAAACAGTATGAACACTGAACATCTACCCCAAAATCACCACTGAACATTATTCCAATGAATGGTGTATCCGCTCTTTCTCAAAATCATTTGTGTTTCTCGAGTTCCAATGTTTCTCATTCTGCACTTCTTCTCCTCGGCTATGCTCTCTCTCTCTCTATCTGTCTCTCTCTCTGTCTCTCTCTCTTTCCCTGTCAGACGACTGCCAAAGGATTCCGGGAATGAAGGGAACATCAACCCCCCCCACAAAAAAAATCCATGAAAAAAACCTCTCAAGGGTGGAGGTTGTTTCCTTGGCAACGCGTCGTTGATTGGCTGTGGTTGGAAAGGGGCTTTCAGTTCTGTGTATGTACGTGGTGATTAATGAACCATTGATGTTCGTTGAGCAGTGTGCTGTGTCGAAAGAGCACTGAGAAAAAGTCAGCCAGTTGCTGCATTTAGTAACCTACCCCAAATGTGCTTTCTTTACATATTTTCAGATTAAACTCTTTCTATGTTAGAAGTTTAGCCATGAAACTGTGGGATGTATATTTATTTATTTTCCTCTAAAAAGTGATTCTTTATATTTGACCTCAGTTAGTTCTGAAACAATCAGTGAGGGTTTGAACGAATGTTCCTCCAACAAAAGTGAGTGGAGCAAAACCGTTCATCCCGTTCTTTATGGTGTGTAGCACACTATGTAACCTTAATGCATTTAGCTGTAGTCTACACATCATTATGGACAGTATTCAATACATTTTCCAGATAGCACTATTGAAAGTGTGTTTGATTTGCAATGCAGCTTGTCCCGGATGGAGTGATTTGGCACTTGAAATGTTCCTTTTAGTTTTGCTAACTGGATTACTTCTCAGCCAGGCCAGCCATCAGAGGTCATGCCATTGGGACTGACAGTTCCTAATTAACGTGTCAACTCACTCCACCTGGGACACACTGCTGTGCAAATACAACACACCTCTTAAAGTACAATTCTCAAATTGCTTGAATACTGGCGATAGTGTTATTGACAATAGGTTCCATGTACTGCACCACTTTTCTAGTGACTATCTAATACAGGTCAAGCCACTTTAACTTTTGACCTTGAGATCACAGATACAGGAAACTGCCAAAATAAAGGAAACACTTGAGTAAATGAGGGTTGCAAAGTATATTGAACGTATATGTGTGTGTGTGTGTGTGTCTCAGTCACCAGATCTTAACTTATAGGGGATTCTGGAGTGGCGTCTGAGACAGAGTTTTCCACCACCATCAACAAAACACCAAATGATGGAATTTGTCTTAGAAGAATTGTGTCACATCCCTCCAATAAAGTTTCAGACACTTGTAGAGTCTATGCCACAGTGCATTGAAGCTGTTCTGGCAGCTCGTGGTCCAACACATTTACATTACATTTACATTTAAGTCATTTGGCAGACGCTCTTATCCAGAGCGACTTACAAATTGGTGAATTCACCTTATGACATCCAGTGGAACAGCCACTTTACAATAGTGCATCTAAATCATTTAAGGGGGGGGGGGGGGGGGGTGAGAAGGATTACTTTATCCTATCCTAGGTATTCCCTATTAAGACACTTTATGTTGGTGTTTTCTTTATTTTGTCAGTTATCTGTATAGGTTTGAGGGTCATAACAGTGGGATTTGTAAGGATACTGCTATTATGTATAGAACATTGTGTAAGCCCATTTATACATATGCAATGATAACATGCAATTTACACACTATCAAACAGTCCCCACACACATAAACAAACTTGTACACATGACTATATACACAAAACATGCTCTTTCCGTAACAGACTGACCAGGTGAATCCAGGTGAAATATATTTCCTTTTTTGATGTCACATATTAAATCCACTTCAATCCGTATTGATGAAGGGGAGGATTTTCAAGCCTTGAAATAATTGAGACATGGATTGTGTATGTGTGCCATTCAGAGGGTGACTGGGCAAGACAAACTATTTAAGTGTTTGAACTGGGTATGGTAGTTGGTGCAAGGCACACCGGTATGAGTGTGTCCAGAACTAAAACGTTGCTGTGTTTTTCACACTCGACAGTTTCCCTGTGTGTATCAAGAATGGTCCACCACCCAAAGGACATCCAGCCAACTTGACACAACTGTAGGAAGCATTGGAGTCAACATGGGCCAGCATCCCTTGTGGAACGCTTTTGACCCCTCCATGTTCCGACGAATTGAGGCTGTTCTGAGAGCATGAGAGGGTGCAACCCAATACTACGAAGATGTTCTTAATGTTTCATACACTCAGTGTATATACTGTTACACAAACACACACACACACGGGCCCGCTACGAGGGTCCCCAGTCCGGGGTCGGCGGCGAGGGTCCCCGCACTAAAGGCGCCACCAAACTGGGCCAAGACAGACGTGAAGCAGGGTCTACAATCCTGCACCAGAGCCGCCACGGCGGAGGAATGCCCACCCAGACCCTCCCCTATAGGTTCCATAGAGAATCCATAGACTCCAACCACTTCTGGGAGAATCAGAAAACACTAAACAAACAATAGACGAAGAGTTATCTATCCAAAACAGAGATGTAAGGGTAAACCACTTCTGCAATATTTTTGGCCCTAGAACAATCAACAAAAACATATACATGATCAAATACAAATCTTAGACTCAACTATTAAAGACTACCAGAACCCACTGGATTCTCCAAATAAAATGAACTACAGGACAAAATACAAAGCCTCCAACCCCAAAAGGCTTATGGTGTTGATGGTATCCTCAATAAAATGATCAAATATACAGACCACAAATTCCAATTGGCTATACTTAAACTCATTAACATCATCCTTGGCTCTGGAACCAAGGACTGATCATCCCAATTCACAAAAGAGGAGATAGATTTCACCCCAATAACAACCGTGGGATATGTGTCAACAGCAACCTTGGGAAAATCCCCTGCATTATCATTAACAGCAGACTCATACATTTCCTCAGTGAAAACAATGTGCTGAGCAAATGTAAAATTGGCTTTTTGTCAAATTACCATACGACAGACCACGCATTCACCCTGCACACCCTAATTGACAAAGAAACAAATCAAAACAAAGGCAACGTCTTCTCATGCTTTGTTGATTTCAGAAAAGCTTTAGACTCATTTGGCATGAGGGTCTGCTAGAAACATTGATGGATTGTGGTGTTTGGTGGAAAAACATACAATGTTATAAAATCCATGTGCACAAACAAGTGTGTGGTTAAAATTGCCAAAAAACACATTTCTTTCCACAGGGCCGGGGGGTGAGACAGGGATACAGCTTGAGCCCCACCCTCTTCACCATATATATCAACAAATTGGCAAGGGCAGTAGAACAGTCTGCAGCACACGGCCTCACCCTACTAGAATCTGAAGTCAAATGTCTACTGTTTGCTGATGATCTGGTGCTTCTGTCACCAACCAAGGAGGGCCTCCAGCAGCACCTAGATCTTCTGCACAGATTCTGTCAGACCTGGGCCCTGACAGGAAATCTCAATATGACAAAAATAATGGTGTTCCAAAAAAGGTCCAGTTGCCAGGACCACAAATACAACTTCCATCTAGACACCGTTGCCCTAGAGCACACAAAAACTATACATACCTCAGCCTAAACATCAGCGCCACAGGTAACTTCCACAAAGCTGTGATCGAGCTGAGAGACAAGGCAAGAAGGGCCTTCTATGCCATCAAAAGGAACATGCAATTCGACATAACAATTAGGATCTGGCTCAAAATACTTGAATCAGTCATAGAGCTCATTGCCCTTTATGGTTGTGAGGTCTGTGGTCCGCTCACCAACCAAGAATTCACAAAATGGGACAAATACCAAATTGAGACTCTGCACGCAGAATTTATCAAAAATATCCTTTACAACGTAAAACACTAAATAATGCATGCAGAGCAGAATTAGGCCGATACCCGCTAATTATCCAAATCCAGAAAAGAGACATTCAATTCTATAACCACTTAAAAGGAAGCAATTCCCAAACCTTCCATAACATATCCATCACTTACAGAGAGATGAACCTGGAGAAGAGTCCCTTAAGCAAGCTGGTGCTGGGGCTCTGTTCACAAACACAAACAGACCCCACAGAGCCCCAAGACAGAAACACAATTAGATCCAACCAACTCATGAGAGAACTAAAAGATGATTACTTGACATATTGGACAGAATTATATATATAAAAAATGAGCAAAGTATAATGCTATTTTGCCCTAAACATAGAGTGCACAGTGGCAGAATACCTGAACATTGTGACTGACCCACATTTAAGGAAAGCTTTGACTATGTACAGACTCAGTGAGCACAGCCTTGCTATTGAGAAAGGCCGCCGTAGGCAGACCTGGCTCTCAAGAGAAGACAGGCTATGTGGACACTGCCCACAAAATGAGGTGGAAACTGAGCTGCACTTCCTAACCTCTTGCCAAATGTATGATCATATTAGAGACACACATTTTGATAAACTCCCATTTCTATTGGGTGAAATACTACAGTGTGCCGTCACAGCAGCAAGATTTGTGACCTGTTGCCACAAGAAAAGGGCAACAGGTGAAGAACAAACACCATTGTAAATACAACCCATATTTATGTTAATTTACATTCCCTTTTTGTACTATTTACAAATGATATGAAATTTGTAATGTCCTTATTCTTTTGGAAATTTTGTGAGTGTAATGTTTACTGTTAGTTGTTTATTGTTTATTTCACTTTTGTTTATTATCTAGTTCACCTGCTTTGGCAATGTTAACATATGTTTCCCATGCCAATAAAGCCCTTAAATTGAATTGAACATTGAATTGAGATTGAGATTGAGAGAGAGAGAGAGAGTGAGAGAGAGGGGAGAGAGAGGGAGTGAGAGAGAGAGAGAAAGAGAAAGAGAGAGGGATGGAGAGAGGGAGAAAGAGAGAGAGAGAGGGAGAGAGAGTGAAAGAGAGGGGGAGAGAGAGGGAGTGAGAGAAAGAGAAAGAGAAAGAGAGAGGGATGAGAGAGGGAGAAAGAGAGAGAGAGACATAGAGAGAGAGAGAGAGAGAGAGAGAGAGAGTGAGAGAGAGAGAAAGAGAGAGAGAGAGAGAGACTTCGCTCTGTGAACTACAAGCTCATTTGTGGAGGAGGGTAGCAGACGTGTACTGTAGCCCAACATTCCTACTAATAAAAGGAGGAAGGGAGGAAGGAAGGAACGACTCGAAGAAAGAGAAAGAGAAAAAGACAGAGAGGGCAACATGGAGGATAGGAGGACATGACTAAACCACCTGACACACTCTCTCCTTTTATGAACCAACTCAGTGATGAGTAATATATATACATATATATACAATCCTTTTTTCCATGCATGAAGATCAAGAGCGTTCGCTTTGGCAGTTATGCTGTGAGGAACGAGTTCTCCATGCCTGTCAAGTTGCTGACGTTCTGTGGCAGTTGGCATGCTAGGGTGTCCAATGTCAACGTTATCTTCTTGTCATGCAAGTTCCTATAGATCATGAGTGTCAAAAGAATTGGCCATGCAAACGCTTAACACATACTGTAAACATCGTTGTGCCATGTGGACGAGGACATTGTTTACTGGCAACTCTACATATTCTGTATGACATGTTGCATTGTGAACTATTGCATGTAGTTGAACGCAACACAAGGCTTCTCATAGCTCTGCCTTTCAAATTGTCTTGGAGAAGTTCCTTACTGAAATAGTCATATTATTTACTTTGTGTGGCATTTTGCTTAGGCTATCTGAAAGACAACATTGGAACAAAATACACATTTAGTGCTCTACTTTTGGCATGAGGAATGTAAAACCAGGCAATCAAATGTATTTCATAAGGCCCTTTTAACAGCAACAATTGTCAGAGTGCTTTACAGACACCAGGCCTGAAACCCAAAGAGCAATGCAGAATCAGAAGCATGGTGAAAACTCCGTAGAAGGAAGAAACCCAGAGATAAACCAGGCCCAGAGGGGTGGCCAGTGGTTTCTGGCTGTACAGGGTAGAGATACACATGGCCAACTGAAATGTAATGGGGAGTAGGGCACCCTTTTGGACACAGACCTAGTCTGAAGCATACAGCCAACTAAGATGTCTTTGGGGACAGGTTTATTGATGCAGAGGACTACCAGTCAAGTCTGATCGGAAACCTGTCACCACGTGACCAAAGAGTGTACCTGTCACCACGTGACCAAAGAGTGAACCTGTCACCAATTGACCAAAGAGTGAACCTGTCATCACATGACCAAAGAGTGAACCTGTCATCACGTGACCAAAGAGTGAACCTGTCACCACGTGACCAAAGAGTGTACCTGTCACCACGTGACCAAAGAGTGTACCTGTCACCACATGACCAAAGAGTGAACATGTCATCACGTGACCAAAGAGTGAACCTGTCATCACGTGACCAAAGAGTGAACCTGTCATCACATGACCAAAGAGTGAACCTGTCATCACGTGACCAAAGAGTGCTACATGTCACCACTTGACCAAAGAGTGAACCTGTCACCACATGACCAAAGAGTGAACCTGTCATCACGTGACCAAAGAGTGAACCTGTCACCACGTGACCAAAGAGTGAACCTGTCATCACATGACCAAAGAGTGCTACCTGTCATCACATGACCAAAGAGTGAACCTGTCATCACGTGACCAAAGAGTGCTACATGTCACCACTTGACCAAAGAGTGAACCTGTCACCACATGACCAAAGAGTGAACCTGTCATCACGTGACCAAAGAGTGAACCTGTCACCACGTGACCAAAGAGTGAACCTGTCACCACGTGACCAAAGAGTGAACCTGTCATCACATGACCAAAGAGTGCTACCTGTCACCACGTGACCAAAGAGTGAACCTGTCACCACGTGACCAAAGAGTGAACCTGTCATCACGTGACCAAAGAGTGAACCTGTCACCACGTGACCAAAGAGTGAACCTGTCACCACATGACCAAAGAGTGAACCTGTCATCACATGACCAAAGAGTGAACCTGTCACCACGTGACCAAAGAGTGAACCTGTCACCACATGACCAAAGAGTGAACCTGTCATCACGTGACCAAAGAGTGTACCTGTCATCACATGACCAAAGAGTGAACCTGTCACCACGTGACCAAAGAGTGAACCTGTCACCACATGACCAAAGAGTGAACCTGTCATCACGTGACCAAAGAGTGAACCTGTCATCACGTGACCAAAGAGTGCTACCTGTCACCACTTGACCAAAGAGTGAACCTGTCACCACTTGACCAAAGAGTGAACCTGTCATCACATGACCAAAGAGTGAACCTGTCACCACGTGACCAAAGAGTGAACCTGTCATCACGTGACCAAAGAGTGCTACCTGTCATCACATGACCAAAGAGTGAACCTGTCACCACGTGACCAAAGAGTGAACCTGTCATCACGTGACCAAAGAGTGAACCTGTCACCACGTGACCAAAGAGTGCTACCTGTCACCACGTGACCAAAGAGTGAACCTGTCACCACGTGACCAAAGAGTGAACCTGTCACCACGTGACCAAAGAGTGAACCTGTCACCACGTGACCAAAGAGTGAACCTGTCACCACTTGACCAAAGAGTGAACCTGTCATCACATGACCAAAGAGTGAACCTGTCATCACGTGACCAAAGAGTGAACCTGTCACCACGTGACCAAAGAGTGTACCTGTCACCACGTGACCAAAGAGTGTACCTGTCACCACATGACCAAAGAGTGAACATGTCATCACGTGACCAAAGAGTGAACCTGTCATCACGTGACCAAAGAGTGAACCTGTCATCACATGACCAAAGAGTGAACCTGTCATCACGTGACCAAAGAGTGCTACATGTCACCACTTGACCAAAGAGTGAACCTGTCACCACATGACCAAAGAGTGAACCTGTCATCACGTGACCAAAGAGTGAACCTGTCACCACGTGACCAAAGAGTGAACCTGTCACCACGTGACCAAAGAGTGAACCTGTCATCACATGACCAAAGAGTGCTACCTGTCACCACGTGACCAAAGAGTGAACCTGTCACCACGTGACCAAAGAGTGAACCTGTCATCACATGACCAAAGAGTGCTACCTGTCACCACATGACCAAATAGTGAACTTGTCACCACATGACCAAAGAGTGAACCTGTCACCACATGACCAAAGAGTGAACCTGTCACCACATGACCAAAGAGTGAACCTGTCATCACATGACCAAAGAGTGAACCTGTCATCACGTGACCAAAGAGTGATACATGTCACCACTTGACCAAAGAGTGAACCTGTCACCAAATGACCAAAGAGTGAACCTGTCATCACGTGACCAAAGAGTGAACCTGTCACCACGTGACCAAAGAGTGAACCTGTCACCACATGACCAAAGAGTGAACCTGTCATCACATGACCAAAGAGTGAACCTGTCACCACGTGACCAAAGAGTGAACCTGTCCCCACATGACCAAAGAGTGAACCTGTCATCACGTGACCAAAGAGTGTACCTGTCATCACATGACCAAAGAGTGAACCTGTCACCACGTGACCAAAGAGTGAACCTGTCACCACATGACCAAAGAGTGAACCTGTCATCACGTGACCAAAGAGTGAACCTGTCATCATGTGACCAAAGAGTGCTACCTGTCACCACTTGACCAAAGAGTGAACCTGTCACCACTTGACCAAAGAGTGAACCTGTCATCACATGACCAAAGAGTGAACCTGTCACCACGTGACCAAAGAGTGAACCTGTCATCACGTGACCAAAGAGTGCTACCTGTCATCACATGACCAAAGAGTGAACCTGTCACCACGTGACCAAAGAGTGAACCTGTCATCACGTGACCAAAGAGTGAACCTGTCACCACGTGACCAAAGAGTGCTACCTGTCACCACGTGACCAAAGAGTGAACCTGTCACCACGTGACCAAAGAGTGAACCTGTCATCACGTGACCAAAGAGTGAACCTGTCATCACGTGACCAAAGAGTGAACCTGTCACCACGTGACCAAAGAGTGAACCTGTCACCACGTGACCAAAGAGTGAACCTGTCACCACTTGACCAAAGAGTGAACCTGTCATCACATGACCAAAGAGTGAACCTGTCATCACGTGACCAAAGAGTGAACCTGTCACCACGTGACCAAAGAGTGTACCTGTCACCACGTGACCAAAGAGTGTACCTGTCACCACATGACCAAAGAGTGAAAATGTCATCACGTGACCAAAGAGTGAACCTGTCATCACGTGACCAAAGACTGAACCTGTCATCACATGACCAAAGAGTGAACCTGTCATCACGTGACCAAAGAGTGCTACATGTCACCACTTGACCAAAGAGTGAACCTGTCACCACATGACCAAAGAGTGAACCTGTCATCACGTGACCAAAGAGTGAACCTGTCACCACGTGACCAAAGAGTGAACCTGTCACCACGTGACCAAAGAGTGAACCTGTCATCACATGACCAAAGAGTGCTACCTGTCACCACGTGACCAAAGAGTGAACCTGTCACCACGTGACCAAAGAGTGAACCTGTCATCACATGACCAAAGAGTGCTACCTGTCACCACATGACCAAATAGTGAACTTGTCACCACATGACCAAAGAGTGAACCTGTCACCACATGACCAAAGAGTGAACCTGTCACCACATGACCAAAGAGTGAACCTGTCATCACATGACCAAAGAGTGAACCTGTCATCACGTGACCAAAGAGTGATACATGTCACCACTTGACCAAAGAGTGAACCTGTCACCACATGACCAAAGAGTGAACCTGTCATCACGTGACCAAAGAGTGAACCTGTCACCACGTGACCAAAGAGTGAACCTGTCACCACATGACCAAAGAGTGAACCTGTCATCACATGACCAAAGAGTGAACCTGTCACCACGTGACCAAAAAGTGAACCTGTCCCCACATGACCAAAGAGTGAACCTGTCATCACGTGACCAAAGAGTGTACCTGTCATCACATGACCAAAGAGTGAACCTGTCACCACGTGACCAAAGAGTGAACCTGTCACCACATGACCAAAGAGTGAACCTGTCATCACGTGACCAAAGAGTGAACCTGTCATCACGTGACCAAAGAGTGCTACCTGTCATCACATGACCAAAGAGTGAACCTGTCACCACGTGACCAAAGAGTGAACCTGTCATCACGTGACCAAAGAGTGAACCTGTCACCACGTGACCAAAGAGTGCTACCTGTCACCACGTGACCAAAGAGTGAACCTGTCACCACGTGACCAAAGAGTGAACCTGTCATCACGTGACCAAAGAGTGAACCTGTCATCACGTGACCAAAGAGTGAACCTGTCACCACGTGACCAAAGAGTGAACCTGTCACCACGTGACCAAAGAGTGAACCTGTCATCACATGACCAAAGAGTGCTACATGTCACCACTTGACCAAAGAGTGAACCTGTCACCACATGACCAAAGAGTGAACCTGTCATCACGTGACCAAAGAGTGAACCTGTCACCACGTGACCAAAGAGTGAACCTGTCACCACGTGACCAAAGAGTGAACCTGTCATCACATGACCAAAGCGTGCTACCTGTCACCACTTGACCAAAGAGTGAACCTGTCACCATTTGACAAAATAGTGAACTTGTCACCACATGACCAAAGAGTGAACCTGTCACCACATGACCAAAGAGTAAACCTGTCATCACATGACCAAAGAATGCTACCTGTCACCACTTGACCAAAGAGTGAACATGTCACCACTTGACCAAAGAGTGAACCTGTCACCACATGACCAAAGAGTGAACCTGTCATCACGTGACCAAACAGTGAACCTGTCATCACATGACCAAAGAGTGAACCTGTCATCACGTGACCAAAGAGTGCTACATGTCACCACTTGACCAAAGAGTGAACCTGTCACCACATGACCAAAGAGTGAACCTGTCATCACGTGACCAAAGAGTGAACCTGTCACCACTTGACCAAAGAGTGAACCTGTCACCACATGACCAAAGAGTGCTACCTGTCACCACGTGACCAAAGAGTGAACCTGTCACCACGTGACCAAAGAGTGAACCTGTCATCACATGACCAAAGATTGCTACCTGTCACCACATGACCAAATAGTGAACCTGTCATCATGTGACCAAATAGTGAACCTGTCACCACGTGACCAAAGAGTGAACCTGTCATCACGTGACCAAAGAGTGAACCTGTCACCACTTGACCAAAGAGTGAACCTGTCACCACATGACCAAAGAGTGAACCTGTCACCACTTGACCAAAGAGTGAACCTGTCACCACGTGACCAAAGAGTGAACCTGTCATCACGTGACCAAAGAGTGAACCTGTCACCACGTGACCAAAGAGTGAACCTGTCATCACATGACCAAAGAGTGAACCTGTCATCACGTGACCAAAGAGTCAACCTGTCATCACATGACCAAAGAGTGAACCTGTTATCACATGACCAATGAGTGAACCTGTCATCACATGACCAAAGAGTGAACCTGTCATCACATGACCAAAGAGTGAACCTGTCATCACGTGACCAAAGAGTGAACCTGTCACCACTTGACCAGAGTGAACCTGTCATCACATGACCAAAGAGTGAACATGTCATCACGTGACCAAAGAGTGAACCTGTCACCACGTGACCAAAGAGTGAACCTGTCACCACGTGACCAAAGAGTGAACCTGTCATCACGTGACCAAACAGTGAACCTGTCATCACGTGACCAAAGAGTGAACCTGTCATCACATGACCAAAGAGTGAACCTGTCACCACGTGACCAAAGAGTGAACCTGTCATCACGTGACCAAAGAGTGAACCTGTCATCACTTGACCAAAGAGTGAACCTGTCACCACTTGACCAGAGTGAACCTGTCACCACGTGACCAAAGAGTGAACCTGTCATCACGTGACCAAAGAGTGCTACCTGTCATCACATGACCAAAGAGTGAACCTGTCATCACATGACCAAAGAGTGAACCTGTCATCACGTGACCAAAGAGTGAACCTGTCATCACATGACCAAAGAGTGAACCTGTCACCACGTGACCAAAGAGTGAACCTGTCATCACATGACCAAAGAGTGAACCTGTCACCACGTGACCAAAGAGTGAACCTGTCACCACGTGACCAAAGAGTGAACCTGTCATCACGTGACCAAAGAGTGAACCTGTCACCACGTGACCAAAGAGTGAACCTGTCATCACATGACCAAAGAGTGCTACCTGTCATCACATGACCAAAGAGTGAACCTGTCATCACATGACCAAAGAGTGAACCTGTCATCACATGACCAAAGAGTGAACCTGTCATCACGTGACCAAAGAGTGAACCTGTCATCACATGACCAAAGAGTGAACCTGTCACCACGTGACCAAAGAGCGAACCTGTCATCATGACCAAAGAGTGAACCTGTCATCCACGACCAAAGAGCGAACCTGTCATCACGTGACCAAAGAGTGAACCTGTCATCACATGACCAAAGAGTGAACCTGTCACCACGTGACCAAAGAGTGAACCTGTCATCACGTGACCAAAGAGTGAACCTGTCACCACGTGACCAAAGAGTGAACCTGTCATCACATGACCAAAGAGTGCTACCTGTCATCACATGACCAAAGAGTGAACCTGTCATCACATGACCAAAGAGTGAACCTGTCATCACATGACCAAAGAGTGAACCTGTCATCACGTGACCAAAGAGTGAACCTGTCATCACATGACCAAAGACTGAACCTGTCACCACGTGACCAAAGAGCGAACCTGTCATCACGTGACCAAAGAGTGAACCTGTCATCACATGACCAAAGAGTGAACCTGTCACCACGTGACCAAAGAGTGAACCTGTCACCACGTGACCAAAGAGTGAACCTGTCATCACATGACCAAAGAGTGAACCTGTCACCACGTGACCAAAGAGTGAACCTGTCACCACGTGACCAAAGAGTGAACCTGTCATCACGTGACCAAAGAGTGAACCTGTCACCACGTGACCAAAGAGTGAACCTGTCATCACATGACCAAAGAGTGCTACCTGTCATCACATGACCAAAGAGTGAACCTGTCACCATGTGACCAAAGAGTGAACCTGTCACCACGTGACCAAAGAGCGTCAACAAGAAAGAAAAAAAAACAAGTACATTTATTGATTCAGATGAACCATCCACTCTCAAGGGCTATGGACGGAGGGTTGTGTGTGTGTTTGTCTTTGTGTGTGTGTGTTGTGGGGGGCACTTTGTAGCTGCAATGTCTGGTTGGTCTCCTTGTTGATTGGCCCGTGTAAAAAAAAATAACGGAGAGTATTGATCCAGCCCAAGCATCTCCCGGGAAACAGATATCTGTTGCCTTCCTCAACAGAGGAACTGACGTGGCAGGTTCAGGTTGCTGGGGGTGGTAGAATTGGGGTGCACGTACCATACACCTTCCATATCTTATACAGTAGTTACCTTGAAAGTGGCTTGGTGTGAAGGGTGAAAATAACAGTCATCAACCACATCAATCCATGGATTGTAGTAGTCATCATAACTGTATCTTCTAAGTGTGCCTTAGTTTTCTGTGTAGTTCTGTTTGGGCCATCCACTCAAGAAGAAACCAACAAAGAGTGTTCTAGTTTGTATTTATGATGGATCCCCATTGGCTGCTGCCAAGGTAGCAACTACTCTTCCTGGAGTCCAGCAAAATTAAGGCAGTTATACATTTTGAAAACATTACAATAC